>NW_015150832.1:725899-764228 GCF_000732505.1 Cyprinodon variegatus
AGAAGACATTATACGGGATGGGCTCGATTAATCCGCTTTAATTGCTCTTTTAAATGGGGGCTCCAATTAAAATTAATAAAGATTTACTGGTGATCACTCCAAACTACACTAAGAAGTGGTTGTCTGAAGGGCAGCCTAAAGTCAGCGGCCTCTATTCTCAAGTTACTCTCCCTCTTTGCTCCCGGCACACTCCCAGTTGCAAAAAAAGCAGCAAATCTATGAGCAATGAGATTAAAGCGAGACCATCCCAGTACCCCAGTGTCCCAGAGTTTGCATTGTCTCTGGATCAGGGCTGTTTGATCCGCCTTTGTCTGTCTGGGACCCTCCAAAGAAGACACAAACTCTTTTCTTATCCATAAATACACATGACTGTAGTCGTTCAGGGTTCCTAATCATTCAGTTTTCCACAATGTGTTGGAATCTGATAAAATCTTCACACAGATTTAATATATATTATTAAATTGTTGTAAACAAAAAAAATATTTATTTATTTAAATATAAAATTAGCTGCAAAAATGAATTAAAAAAGGGTTAGTATGCTTTAAACTTTAAGATGCATTACTATTTAGTTGAGTCATGCATTACAACAATATTTCACTAGAGGATGCTGTAACTCTTCTGCGTTTATGCCCACTCTGTTATTTCTTCAAACAATTCAAACCATCAGCATATTTCATATTATGAATTTCAAAAAGGTCAAACAAGTAGAAAAAAAAGCATCTGTCCAAAGTGCTTTTCTTTTAATTTAGTCCATTGCTTTTTACTTTCAATTTCATCTTCATTACAAAGGATGCTCTGTTTTATCTGAGAACCTCTAATACAGAAAATAATTTCATATCGTGCTGGAGGCGATCGACCAACTGAAGGCAACGTTATTTGTTTTCCTTCATTATATCAGAGATGACCAAATTCTTGTTCAGAAAATGTCACACAACAAATTAATTCAAACAAAGCACTTTGGTTCAATCAGAGGCATTTTAATTGGGTTGGAGAATGTAAATCAATTTGCTGAAGACTGATGTAATTGAAAAGAAATGTCTATTAAAAGATTAGTGAGGTTTATTTGTCTCCAGTCTTTGTCATCAGCCAGTCCAACCAATGTTTTAATTTCCTTAATGTTATCATTTCTGATGTAATTGGTGCTTGGGTGCCGAACAGCTTTTTTCAATTAAATGTTTGGGTTTAGGGGGTGATGAAAGTGTGCGCTTTAGTAGAACTACTCTGTGCTGTGAATATTGTTAAGTTCTCTTTATTCTATATTTAATGTCCATTGTAGTCTTTCATTAGAACTTTCAATTTGGAGAACAAACTTAAAGTTGAATTGGACTCTAAGGAGAATTTTATTTGGGAACCCATCAGCAACCACAGCATATTATTTGGTAGTACTTTTTACATTTTGTTACCAATCAGCCAAAAACTGGTAAGAAAAGAGAAATTTCTTAAAAGTTTTAAGGTTTCTAACAACCATCTACGTAGACAGTGTGGTTTACATCTATAACCACCTTTCAGTTAAAGCACGTAGTATTACCAGCTCTGCGCATTTAGAGACTGCAGTAGAATGCATGTCCACTATACTTTACAGGATAAGTGAAGTTCAGCTGGAATAAGTGAACATCTTTGATTGGTCCATTTTATAGCACGAATATGATTTGATATAAATCATTACATTGCAACTTTGGCTTTATGTCTAGGGTCCCTCTCTTGCTGGAAGCTGAACCTTTGCCTGAGTTTCAGTTTTTTTTTTACATCTAAAGGGATCTTTTCCTGGGTTTGTCTAACTCCCCTTAAGTTTTAAGTAACTGTTCTGTCTCTTTTATGGAAAATGTTCCTTACAAAAAGGGCATTATTAAGTGGGATGTGCAATGCACATATAATATTTTGAACTAGAGGTCTTGTGGGTTAATATCAGCACTGGCTGTCTTGCTGCCACTCTTCCATAAAGTCCAGATCTGTTTGTTAAATTAGCAACACTTTCAATATCAACAGATTATTTCACCTGAGCTGTGGATCTTTACAACTTCTCCAAAGTGCCTCTTGGATGCTTCTTATCTATTCTCTCCTTGCCCATGCCCAGCTTATAGGTTTTTATTTAACTTTCATATTTTGTTGGGTCTAAAGATGTGACATTATCCATTTTTCAATGACAGAAGGGGCAATACTCTGAGAAATTTTGCAGTAACCATTTCTTATTGTAAAAAAAAAAATTATATCTTCCTTTCACTTTAAACTTATGCAATGCTTTATGTTGTTCACTCATACATGAAAGCATGTGAGGATGTTTTCAAGTGACAAATTATAAATGAGATCAAATGGTTATTAACCTTTTGTAAAGTACAATAGACAAATTGAGTAAGAAAGCAGAATTATTTCTCTCAGACTGATACAAATTAAAGACACTCCCAGTTATGATATGAAGACAATTTATTACCAACTATTTTATCATTTCAGTAAAAATATGCATGTTTCAAAACAGACAATATCAAGGAATCCCCGTTTGGGTCATTACTGAACTTTAGCATGAGTTTGATTCATGCCAGAGCCTGGAAGAAGAGTCATCAGGGTTTCTGGAATTTTGCTTTGGTGGCACAACCGCAATATGAGGTCACCTCGGGCATTAGTCATGAGGAGGGAATGCATTGTGGCTGTTTTTAAGACATGGCAGTTGTCCACATCCGCAGCGGCCGCACAATGAATGCAGGCCTTAGAAAGTTGACTTGAATTGGCTTCCGTGAACAATGTGATGGCATAGTTCGGGCAATGTTTAACAGCTGGTTGTTGAACGTGGATTAGAGGCACCTTAGGGGAATGGAAGCAGGACTCATAAAGCTTTTACAGCTAAAAACATTTACTAGGTTGGTCTTTCTAAATATGTGCTGATGTTTTCCTTTTTATTTTATTTTTTTAAATAAAACCACAGACTTTTATTTCTTTATAATTTAGTGCATCTTTAATTGTAGCAATCATCCTCTTTGTGAAATATGATTGTTTATAAGACAGAGTTTTTACCTTCACATGTAATTTGCATTCAACCAATACAACACTAAGCAGACAGGCTAACAATATACAGAAAGAACATTAATAAATTATGCAACAAAAAAAAAAAAAAAACAGCAGTGCATGTATCTTTGCTTTAGATAAAGATCTTTAGGATAAAACAGAAACCAAACTATTATCCATATTGAGTGGTGATAAACTAGATAATGAATGATTACATCTTTTTGCTATTCTTTTTAACACAGCTACAAACACAAAAACCATCAAAAACAAAAAAGATATCTATTTAATTTTCTAATTTTAACAAAGCAGAGCATAAAATTTCACATTTGGGATACAATTCTTTTAAAATGTCTTTAATCTATATTTCACCTCACTAAATTATACCAGAAGAAATGAAGTAACACTGTCAAAAGACAAATCACAATCCTAATCCTCTGTACAAGTTTTAAAAAACAAACAAATCTATAGGTAGGAAGATGTCTTGAACTCCTCTGGGATTTCGCTGTCTAGCTTACAGATCACCTTGTAAATGGCCTTTTTCCAAGAGGAGTCTGAGTCTTTGGCAGCAGAGATGGCGTTGTAAAACTCACGCAGGGTGATTTCAGCGACCTCCAGGAACCTGTCGGGAACCTGGAAAACAGGATATTTTATGATTGGATCGAAGTGTTGAAGAAGCTTTTATGTAAAGTCCTGCGACCAAACGGTCTCATATTTGCTTTTTCTAAAAACGTAGAATGAGGACCAGTAGAGCATTTCTTCAAACACTCAGGCTGATGAAAGCAAGCCTTTCTCTTTGTACTCTGAACAGGTTCTAAAAATGCATCGCAGCAGTCATTAACCTTCAATTGAAAGTCTCTTTCATTATAAAGCCTTGTTTTCTTGAGCCTACAGTAACTACCACCAAGGAATACGACTTTATGCTAAGCTTCAAGCAACAAAACATTAGTTTGATTTGTAAATATCAGAGATATAATAAATAATTACTCTGACACCTCTAAATGAAATCCAGGTTCATATATTTTACAGATGGTCTAAATTCAACAGAGGAAACGGCTATTAGATCTCCAAAGGAGTCCCAGAAAGCTTCAGCTCAAAAGGAGGAATCTGTTGACAGGACAAGTAATTTTAAAATCCAGAAATAAGGTGTTAATCATGTAAAATGAAGCTACCACTAAATATATCTGTGACAGCTCAATTCTCATACTGAAATATTTTGAGTGCAGCACCATGCTGAACATATTATTTTCTTCCATGAGGACAGGGAAGCTGGATGAAGGGAAATATAGCCAATCCTAAAAAAAAGTTGCTAAAGGGCCAAAAAAATTTAAAGGCCAAATCAAAGACTTAATCATAGATGAATTATTGCATTAACACTTGGGGGGAAAAAGACAAAAAACAAACAGAATTTGAGCTACTTTGAAAAAAAAGTATATTCAAAACTTTCAAGTTTTAGATGAGCCAACAGGTTAGAATCTTGCAGCTGTTGTGCTAGCAAAAGGTAGTTTTACAAAGCATTGACGCAGGGGGACTAAATACAAAGGCAAGTCACATCTTTCAGAGTTTTTATTGCAAAAAAAAAGGTTAAAAAAATTAATTGAAAAAGATCTAGTGTGTGTATGAAAGGCAGGGTAGAGAATATGGGGAAAAAGTCAAAGATTTTTGCTCACATTGTGGTAGAGCTAGTATTACTACATAATATTCCATGAAACCACCTCAATAAATTAAGTTTAAATGCAAAGACTAATGGAAGAAAACCTGAACTTGTTTGCAAAATTTGCCCAACACTTGTTTGCATTAGTTATTTTTCTTTCCCCTCATCTCCTGACACAAAAGCATCCCTGGGAAAGAATGTCTTGGTCCCAAGGTAAAGAAAACGGACACATCCCTTTCCCACCACATAGCCTTCTCCATCGGAATCCACAGCATCTTTCTCAGCATTCCGCATCAGTAGCAATCTCTGCCCCACTCAGGCGTGCAGGTCCTCTAATCCTGAGTTGTTTTAGCAGGATTTTGTGGCTTCCTCTTCCCACAGTTTGATAAAGCATCACTCTGGAGTTTGGATAATGCTAGTAAGAGCTGGCCAGCCACAGGTGCAGGATGACACTAATAGCTCACCAACACAGTCAAACATGTTCACACTAACTTGACTTCTGTAATATAGAATACAGCTCAGATAGTCCAAGGGCATGGCAATCACACCCTTTGAAACCCTCTGCCACTAACAATTTTTTCATGTTTTTTTTTTTACATTTTATGTTATAGACAGACACTAAGTAAAGTATAACACTAAATTGAAAGGAAAGGGATACATATTTTTCAACAGTGTTTGCAAATATAAACCTGAAAAGTGTTACTTGCATTTGTATTCAACTTCCTTTCATCCTCTTAAAATGTAGGGTCAGATGATTTATTAAGTTACAAGGACCTACAGCTCACACTGAGCTGGTATATTTAATTAATTCTGTAATCTGTCCTCAATGGAAGAGCTGAAAGAAGAATAACATTGTTTAAGCAACAAGAAGAATGAAGTTGAATTTTCTATACTGCATACAAAATGCTGTGCATCAAAGAAAAGCATTACAACACATCACGCTTAACACAATATACACAATGATGCATGGTGGTAACAGCATCATCCTGTGGGGATGTTGTTCTTCTGCAGGGACAGAGAAACTAGTCAGAGCTGATTCAATATGGCTGGGACCGAATAGAAGTTTCCCTGGAAGATAATCTCTCAACGGCTACAGAAAACAGCCAAAGGTCATATATGAAATTGAATATGGAAATAGTTTTCCCATAAGCTGTGCATCTAATCAAACTAAAAGTGGGCTTTTTTGTAAAAAAAAAAAAATAAATAAATAAATAAGTTGAGCTTAAAGGCAGAAATGACAGTCAACTTATATGTAAAGCTGGTAAAGACTTGTCTTTGCATTCAACATTGAAATGCATATCCAGTCCACACTGTTCAGGTTCATGCTAATACAATGTTGGAAATTATGTATCATTATTTATTTTACTTCAAAAGTGCACACTACTTTGCACTGTTATTTGAAACAGGTCTACATATGGGTTTATTGCAGTAGCTTCATTTATCAAATTTTCTGTATTAAACCTTATTGCACAGATTATCCCAGGGACTGCACAGAGACAAATAACACAACCAACGATGCCCATATGCCCACACCACAGCCAACTGTAAAAAATTGCAGTGAATTTGACATAGAACAGAAGTACCAGAAAACACTTAAGCATTAAAATGCAAAGACTCCAACCGAGCCTTGTTTTCTTCAACCAACCACGATTTAACTTCTAATATTGGTTTCAATAGTGCTAACCACAACTAGCTATTTAGAAAAAAAAAAAAAAACAATAGAACTTTCTTGCACAGCCAAACAAAAGGAACCACAACATTAACTGTGTGATGACTGCTGAGTGACACCTACATGAAAATCGTTGGCCTTGTTGTAGTGCATGTTCAGCGCCCGGAAGAGCTCAGAGTCCCTGCTGACAGTAATTTCTTTGACATCGCGGATGCCTTCAGCGATGGCCTGGCGTGCAAACTTCTCCATTTGGATGTAGTAAAACTCTCTGAAGTTACTGAACCATTTGATCAGCTGAGAGGTAATGCAGCGATTGAACTGGGAAATGAAGAAAAAAAAAATAGCCACAATAAATTAATTGTATTTCCCTGCAAGACTTTTGCACTTTAGATTATAAAGTTTACTCCAGTTAGACAGCGTGTCCAAATGGAGTGTGGTCCTCTATATTCTAAAGCTGCAAAATGACTGTCATCACAACATTTTTGGGGCAGACATGTTTTTTTTTTTAGTTTAGTCATACAAGTAATATTTTACACATCATTAAATGTTGAAAAAGCTGTTTTTGAACGGTAGTTTTCACAGTTCTTAAATCCACCATATTTGTAGGTCAACATGCCACTAAGTCAGTCATGTTAAGATATTAATTGCTCTGATCTTTTCCCACCAATGAGCAAAACAACATCTGTCAGGCTTGTGTTTTTTAACTCAGTCTTGACATTAGTCCTGTTATTCTATCTCATCATCCAGAAAGACAAGAAAAAAAAATGCCTAAGGGCTGGGCAAGCATCAAAGACGCTTCTTCTTTCTGGTGTGGTGAATGAGAAAGCAAAAGCACATAAGGACAGAAGGAAGCTTCCCTCTCATTGACTCGGCTGATAGGATGGAATCAGACACTAGGATTATGTGCCCCTTTGTCTGGTGCCACTTCCCACCGTTGGGTTGCAGGCAAGGAGGAGACGTTCGCAGGGCTGCAGCAGCAGAAGCATCCCCCCTTCTGACCCAAGGGTCAGCTCATCTGAGAGGTAGAGGCCCACATGAGCGCCTGGATCCCAGAGAGAGATAGAAAAGAGAATGGCATGGAAGATTCTGGGAGGAAAACTGATGGAGATGGTCCACATAAAAGGGTGAAAAGAAAAACAGCAGAAGAAAGAAAAATGAAAGGAACAGGGTAGGGTCTAAAAAAAACACACAGGATGTTGTCTTTATGACCAGCTGACCGCCTCGCCACATCTGCAAAGGTCTCTAATACCAACTCTGTGTTGACACTCAATAGCAATGCCTTGTCTAGAGAGTCCTTTGTCACTCCATTTGCTGACTGGAGAGGCTTTTTTTCCAAGAGAGAATGCCCCTGTATCTCCCTCTGCCCCCAGGACAAACTAGCAGCTCAGCGGCTTTGTTATTTAAACCCTCTGCGCTTTTTGTCTCTCTCCTCCGACACACTGCTGATTATTTCTATCCCAAACACACGCTGACAGGTAGACACTGGAGGTTAAAAAGCAGGTCAAACAACTTTGTCTATATATTTTTTGCAGTAAGCATTTTACCTTGACATCAGGGAAGAAAGTTTTCAGTATGTTGGAGCTTGGGTAGCGGGTGTAGAAGAACATCAGCTTGGCCTTCTTCAGATGACTTGGAGTGAGGCCTTCCTGGATGTTCGAGTCGGTGTTAAGGAAAGTTGAAAATTAAAGCCAACGACACTACCCAGTGCAAAGTGATAGTGGAGGAGAGGATCGTGTTGCTTCCATCTTAGGGCTAAATTGAATTTTGCTAAAGAACAGCTCGGCATTAACTTGGAAGTCAATAATGACCCTAACATGCGCTTATTGGCAAAACAGAATTACAAATTAGATTAGGGATTTTTAATTAGAGTGCCAAGCACTTCATGGCTACGAGTAAAGACAGCTTGTATTGAAATGTTTTGAAAGGGGACACTGATTCCTGGATATAAGTGGGGGGATTTAAAGACGACATATGCTGCTGTTTTTTCTTAACAGTTAAAACAGCCATACTGTTAGATAAATAATATATAGCACTTTTCAAAGGCGTTAGGATCTCTATTCTACAATTTTACATGATACAAAATAAGCTTAAATGCATTTTAATTAGAGTTTTTTTCCACTGACTCATACAAAGAGATTCATAATTGTTAAATAAGACAAAAATCTGAAAAATGTGGTGTTAATTTTAATTTGAATCACCTTAGTCTGAAACCCATACGTTAAAATCCTCCTCAAAACATATGATTAATAATAAGAGTTTATCTGTATCTAATTGGTTAATAAGTCTAAATGAATATTACTCAATGTCAGCATAAATCCAGCTGTTGGTGACCAACTGAGAGCTTTCTTGAGGAAGATTAGTGAAGTCAAAGTAACCCAGCAGAAATGTCACGTAGAAAGTTGTACAAATGTTAAAGCAGGATTAAGTTATATACACAAATAAAAAATATTTCACCCAAATCTTAAGATTTATGTAATTTTACTACATAAGAAATTCCCTTCTACTTTTTTATGAATAATTCAAAAACACACCAATAAAATAAATCTTATATGATGCACAATCATTTTGTGAAATAAAGAGTATTTTTTGAATATTATTCATTTCATTAACCTAACAATTAAGTATTTAGAAAAACAAGCTATACTAAACAAATTACTATATATCATGTAAGGTTTCTCTAATAGGTTAAAATTATAAGGAAAACAAGTAACTGGGAATTAGATGAATTGGGTGAAATATTTTGTGAGTGTGCATTATGTCACGCTTTGAACATTTGACAGATGATTGTTTAACCAGTGGAAAAAAACGGAGTATGACAAATGAAATATGGCCGTAGACCTAAGCCAACTGGCTGTTTGGACAAAGGATTCATCAGAGAAGCAGCCAATAAGCCTATTTTAGCTCTGCAATAACGCCTTTCTTCCACACATGAAATAGGAGATTCTTTCAACAGGACAGCTTTTAGTCATGCACTTATATTTGGATCTTTGAAAGAAAGCAAAAAATCACCAGTTTGGAGTTTTTCCACAAGGTGTGAGAGAGTAAAGATGTGGAAGAAGCTTCTCTGCTCAGATCAAAACTGAATGAAATAAAACATTCTAACTTATATATAAAAGCCAATTAACATATGGCCCAAATAGAAAAAAAAATATGATAGCAGAACCAAAAGGTAGAAATATTATTCATAGACATAGATATTGGTCAGAGATGGTAGAAAGATGGACTGAGCTAAATACAAAGCAATGCTGTGATGAACTCTGTTAGAGGAAGCAAAAGACTTGAGCCTCAGATGGAAAATTCACCTTCTAGTTTGACGACAGTAGTAAACAAACAGCCAAAGCAGGACTTTGATGGTTTCGGTCAGTGTGTTTATGTGTTAAGATGGCCCTATTAAAATTTAGGCCTAATTCTAATAGAACTGTGTCTAGACATTTTTATTTACAGATTCTATCCATTTGGATACTTTGAAGTTAAGGCCTTCAGCAAAAAGGTATGAATACTTTTGCAAGGCAATATATATTTTTAACCCCTTCTCTTCTTCTGCTTTTTTTTTCTCAATTTAAGGTAAGCCAAGGTTTTAGATAGTTGCATTTTTTTTTTTTAGCCCAGGAAAATATTCCAACTTCGATGCCAGACAGAGTGATGCAGGACACAGTAACAAAGAACTAACCCTCTGCGATCTCTGCCAGCTGCACACTGCAGGTCAGCAGCCAGATAGGAGACTGATAGATGATTTCCTCACTTGCAGGAACAAACATCAAGAAAAAAATGACCAGAAATAAAATTTAAGTTTAAAAATCTCATGGAAAATCATTTTGCGAAACCACAATCTCACTGCTCCTATCAAGCTACTGCGTTTTAATGTTACAGCAGACAAGAGCGGCAGGATACCTGAGGATATAAACCCAAATTAAACAACCTCTAAACTGCCTATTACGGTAGATTTCTTTTTTTCTCCCAAAAAAGAGCAGATTTTTTTTGCATGTGAATACTGCAACTACATTTAGCCAAAGGCAGTAGGAAAAAATATAGCTTTTCTGTTTTAAATAACACTGATTAAATGCACTCCTGTTTTTCTTCTAACTTCAAATTTTAATTCCATTATGCCGTGATATTTATATTACGGACTGCCATACAATTATTATGATACCATCCATTAAAGGCCCATGTCTAAGCTGAATAGCTTAGTTCTTTCACTACTCACTAAAATTATCAAGAAACCATTATATTAGACATATTTAATTCTATCCCAAAATTGTCCTGCTGAAGCAGTAAAGGTGCTTCTGACTCTTTTTATATAGTTCACTGCCTTTAGGTCATAATATCTTCTTATCAGGTCACAACACCTCACATTTATGAGGGAACCCTGTCTTTGAAATAAGGAAGTATGGATGAAAGATTTATGTGGCATTGTTCAAAGAGGAGCAGAGCTCTTTGCTCTGTAAAGATAAAGTGAATCCTAAAAGGCACCACGCAATATACTTCTCTAAATCCTTGCAACATGACCACAACTCAAACTCATCACCTCTGGGATTATTTGAGGAAAACTACTATATAATGAAGGAACCTAAGGAATGTATTTTTTAGGGATGATGGAACTTATTTAAATAGTAATGCAAGAGATATAGTAAAAAAAATTCTGCTTATAAAACAACTTCTGACAGTCGTTTTCTTCTCAGTCTATCAAATGTATTCAATAACAAATGCTCAAGACAAGAGCTCAAGTGTTATGTTTGGGAAGCACTTGTGGTTTCCACCAGCACTCACATGTGACCTTTCAGATGCACCCCTATCACTCTGATGACGGAGAAATAGATCCTGCACCTTTTCAAGTCTGAGGGGGAAAAAAACCCCTGATGCTTCCTGAAACAGAGACTGAAGCTCTCTCTGCCTTTGAAAAATTGGCTTTTGTTCCCAGCAATTCTTATCAAAGCCTTGTATTCCTTTTTATTTGTCTTTCTCTAGACTTAAAGTCATTACTCTGCTCAGATTAAAGAAGATGCTATAATTTTCTGTGAGGTTAGTAAGATCAAAGGGAAAATTCTCCTTGAAGTTTGTTGCTGGAACTGCCCGCGTTGAAGTGAACCTCGACCAGCAATTGTTCAAATGGATGCACTAAAAGAATAGAAAGCATGGTCTAAATAAAGGGAAAACATTGTGCATATAGAATATTCTTTGCTAAATAAACAGGTGGCCTCAAGCCTTTCACAATAAACTGTAACAATATCTAATAAAATGCTTAGATGGAAAGCAATGCAGTTTGAGGCAACATAAAATAAAATCGGCTTCCAAATTGTAGCTGCAATAATTCACGTAAAAAACAAGCAACTATATGTTTTACTGTATTTATAAAAGTTAAATGAGATTCTGTTAACTGCCTTGGAAAATATTTTTCCTACCTGAAATTAAATCTTAATTAAATTTCAGGTGCTATTTTGCAAATAAGAAAAAAAAAATAAATAGGTTGGTAGAGACCTACATAAAAAGATCTGAAGCTAAGTCAAAAGTGGGTCTGCCAAGTATTGACCTATTTATGTAAAAAACATATTTAATTTTTTTTTTACTACAATAGGCGTGACTTTTTAGGTGCATATTACAAAAAGTCCCGATAGTTATTTGAAGTCTGTGTTTATGTCAGAGAACTTAAAAAGAATCAAGAAGTGTTCAGTTGCTCTTCTTTAACTCTCTAGAAATAAAGGATATATTGAGAGACATGTAGGGGTTTCTATCAGCCAGGCTCTGCAGTTCGCCATTCTCCATCTTCACATGGGGCAGACACAGTCCATCAACCGCCACCGCTCCCATGGGGGAGGGGCGATGGTGGTGGCTGAAGTGACTGGATGACACCTTGGATCTCATGGCCATGGCATCCCAGGAAAGGTCCACCGAGTCCGGGGAGGTCCTGTCCATTGAGGGGGCTATGCAGGGAAGTGTGCCAAAATTGGAATGGGGCCCATACTTGAGAAGGTGCTCCAGGATGTGGCTCTCGTGGAGAGGTGGGGTGTAGCTGAACTGGAAAGGTGTTTGATGCATGGGGTAAGGCCTTTTCACTGCTGGAGTAACTGAGCTCCCTTGGGTCACTGGGGGCTTGCGGACGACCAGTGAAAGTGCTTCTGTCTGGTCCTGTGAGGTTTGACCCTTGGTGCTCTCGCAATATTCTGAGGATCCGGATTTTACAGGAGTCTCTTCAGCGTGGGAGTAATCAGGGGGCGTGTTCTTCCTGTCTGCAACCAGGCTGATCTGGATCTCTGGAGATGAGCAGACACGCTGCTGAGGAGACATGTCCGTATCTGTGGAGGAGGCCTTTTTAAAAACCCTGTCAATGCAATCATTTACTGCTTTGGAGAGCTCCTGCTTCAGGGTTTCCTGGAAGTTCGGGTTTTTCCTTTGGTGTGCCTGATAATCAGCAGCTTTGATCCTGTCCTTAAAGTGTGCTGTCACTGTACTGTTGTTTGCCTCAAGATGCTCCTCAGAGCTTACGTAGCACACGTCTGCACTTTCTTTGAGGATCTCATGCTCAGACTCCACACCTGCTGCATCTCCAGCCTCATAAACCGTTTCTTCTTGGCTATAAACTTGTAGGAACTTTTCCTGGAGTTGACGCAGAAGCATTTGCATGCTGTGCAGCTGTTCCTTTAACTTGTGGCATTCCTCTTCCTTGGTGTTGAACTTGTCATTGTTGCTGCTACCTGGTTTTCTGTTCATCTGCCATCCTGCAGTACTGTGCTCCTGATGCTGAGGCAACCTTTGCTTACGTTTGTTCTCCCTGCAGGACTCTCTGGCCTCTCTAATTTCTCTGGCTTCTGTATCAGACCTCTCACCCTCACAGAGCTGCCTACTGCTGGGAGAACCAGCCATGACCCTAATGATGTTCTCCACTCTGGCTCTCTTGGCCTGTAGATGATCTGCCAAGAGATGCTCTCCTTCTGGGCTGGCTCCAGCGGCAACGGACTCACTTGGGGATACGGCCTCTACAGTGCTGTCTTGTGAGGAGATGCTGCTCTGGTCCTCTTGGCCAGAGTCGGCAGCGGCCAGAGAACCAGAGAGGTAGAAATGGTTATCATCCAGCGCCCTTTTGTTGTGAATTGTCTTGCGGAGGAGCTGAGAGATGATGGATCCGTTTGAGAAGGAGGCCAACGGCTCTTCAAACATGTTTCTACGGAAGCAGGGCAACATTACCTCAGGTTTGTCGTCCTCTAGGCAGCCCTCGCTTGAGCTGTGCATGTTCTGGTCTGGAAGATTGAGGTTCATGTTCACGGCTGATCGTCACACTGCAGATATTAATTTTTTTTTCATTGAAAAGACAAAAATAATAAGATGAAAGTAAATGCAAAACATTAACATAAACATTTTAACAACATATACTAGAGTTCTATTGTTCTTAATAACAATATGTGTCATTTTCATAGCTGTTCTTAACTTGTACTTAAAAAAAATTCCCAAGGAATTAAAAAACAAAATTATTTACATAGACAATTTAAATAAAAATGCATTGCATTAGTACAGCTAAGAAATGTATATGTATGTATTCAGTAAAGGGAGATTGTAAAAGAATATAAAATGTAGTCTGAAAAAATGTGCAAAAACGTAAATATTTTCAGTTCATTAAAGACAAATAATACATTAAAGGAATAGTGTTTGCATCCTTTCATACTCTGTTTGTTAATACAGTTAACACAAAGAAGCACTATGAGCCGTAGTTAACACATTTGACAAAACAGCTTGTAATTAGAATTCTAATTTATAAATGTTTTTGTTTTTTTAAATCAATAATAAAACTCCAGATTCTTAGTTCTATATCACAGAGTTATTTTGTAATAAAAAGAAAAGTGTGTTAAGTGATAAGAAAAACAAATCTAACAATTTCAGTCTTATTAATAACTTTTTGATGTAACATTTACTATTTAAAGATAATGCATGTTGGAGAAACTCATCACTGTCTTATTATATTTGGATATCCCTTTTTTTTTTTACAACAGAATAAAATATTTTCAACACTGAACAAAGAAGATTTTATTCTTGTTATCATCATCCCTTTTATTATTTACTGTATTATTTGCAGTAGTAACATAAACAACAGAGTAATTTCACATTAATTAATTTCCAGCTGTTATTTTATTTTTTTTATTTTTTTAGTACTATCAAAAGAGAAAGATTATAGAGATTGCAGTTTAATAGAAGTAAAATGTAAACTGTTTATTAAAATATATATCACCTTTAAAACCATAATGATATAATTTAAATTAGGATTTTCTTTCACAGAAAAAACTAAACTCAAAGGTTTAAAAATTGAATAAATTAGTCATCAGGCTTTAAATATGTTTTAAACAAGTTCAAATAGTATTTTACAAATTAGTCACAAAGGAAGACAAATATTTCTCCTGCAATGAAAAACGCTCATGCTTGAAGAAGCGAATAGAGTTGCATGCATGCACTTTAGCACATATTTATTCAGCCTAACCACAGCTGGCTCAGAGCGGCGCGAATGGGACCTTACCTGTTGCGCTGGGACGTGCTGCCGAGCTGATGGCCTGCGCAGACTGGAGGTAGGCTGCAGAGAGCGCGGCGTAAATGAAAGCCGAGGCATGAATGCATGGGCGTGGCCATATAAAAAACCTAGAGGTCTACAGGGGAGTCTCATCACCCCGAGGACACTGTTACACTTATACTTTTTTACTAAGGAATTTTAAAGATGATGGACCTGAATCTGATAATAAAATGTAAATAAATAGGCCTATATGCACAAACTTTATATAAAAAAAAAAAAAAAAAAAAATCGGAGTTAATCTGTTATTGAGCTCAAAAATCATTTTTTTAAAAAGACACAATCTATGTCTTGGCTGGTAAAATATAACATATGTCCATTTGTGTTTAACATATGAAAAAAGACATAAAAATGTATTTTATATTTAAGATTAAAATTTAATTTTCATACACAAGAGATGCTTTCACAAAATACCTTATTCTAATTGAAAATACACATTGGTCTTCATACATAGCATAATCACATAACCAAATCCACAAATGCATGCACACACTAACAAACAAACACGTGTGTTATGACACACTGCCACAGTGGGGACTTTCAATTCATTTTCCACTCATTTGTAACCCAGATCTTACCCTAACCATTACCAGCACATACCTAACCCTAAACCTAAACCTGAACTAATGCCCGCATCCCAAGAAGAGAACATCTCCTAACCAGGACCAGTTATTGGTCCCCACAAGTAGCTATAAGTCCCCAAATTGTCCCCACAAGGTAACAAAAACATGTATATTATATTCAGTGTTTATATAGGTGCAAAATTGCTCTAAGAAATGTCCCATATACATTGTGATGGACTGGTGACTTATTAGGGGGTACCTTGGACATGAGCATGATTGTCAAATAAGAAAGTAACATAGCCTTTTAGGTACCGGTAGATCAAATGATTTCATTAATTATGTAAAAGCAGAAAGATTTGCTGATGTGGAAAGACCAATAAAGCCAAATACTTTTATAGTTTTAGGGAAAAGGAAGAAACAGAGATTATTTATTGATAGTTTTAATTTGCAAAGCTGAATTTGAAATGATACCAAGATTTCTTAAGGCAGATCCCTCAAAGAAGCCTTTCTTTATCAGTTAAGATATTTGAATACAGCCCATTTATGGTGATACCTGGCAATGGAGGCTTCATGCTGTGGGGATGCTTTTCTCTCATAAGCACATGACAAATAAGTGGAAGCAGAGATTTAAAAAAACAAAATGGCCTGAGACTCTGACAGATGTTCAGTTTTCAGTGCAACAATGACCAAAGCCTGAGTGCTCAAAAGTCCTCAAGATTTAGGCTGCTATCCTGCAACTGTGATGCATCCCTTTCTTCATCAAACTAACATCAGAAGAAGTGGCTCCTTACAACACTTTGAGAGATAAATTACATGCTGATAAGGGAATTGTACATTTGATTAAGGGTTGTTGGAGAAGAGATGAGTCCAAAATTTGGGGCATAGCAGTCTTATAGGACTGAACCTTGTGACCTTTAAACTAAACATACTGTACAGCCTGTGCAGCTATGCTGTGGTCCAAAGGAATTAAATAACTGATCATTTTTAGCAAGTCTATAAAATGTATTTTCACAGATTTATTCTTAATCCATCACGACTAGCTAGATTACACAGAATAAATGTATACATGTGAAAAACTGGAAATCAAAATTTCAATGGGTGGACCTACTTCCAATACACTCAGGTAGGTACATTGACAATAATATATTACTAAAAAATAACCATAGTTTATTTATATGGTAGATTTATCGTTACATATTAGCTTATTATGGTTTATATTTGCTGAAACTAGTTTAGTTTATATGTAGTTTATATGGTTAGGTTGTGTTTATACAGTGGAAGCTCGCCCTCTCCCCCCTTTCAGCTTCAGCACTTGGTTCATTCCACGCAGCTTCCTCAACTCACCCCGCGCCCAGTCGTTCTCATCGATGTGACCGGAGTTTCTCTTCCGCTGACAGCCCGCTGTCACACAGTGATCATGCTATCCCATTCCCGGTGTCTCACCAGGAATTTCGGCCGCTCCCTCTCTGCCATCCGCCAGGTATGTGCAACAATGCCGGACCGGCTCTTCCGCTTAGCTTTCTCTGCCTCCGGCTTTGGAAAACTCGCAGTTTTATTGCAATAAGCTTATCTGCGCTAGCATTAGCATTAGCATGTCCCTGCCGTAGGCCACGTCTAGGCCGGAACATTGCGAGCCAAGGGCAGGGTGACACTTGTCAGCATAAATCAGTGCTGCCAACACCAGTAATTTGTAATATTAACACTGGATATATTCAACTAGCATATTTAACTTTCATTTTAATCTGTTCAATAATATTCATGCATAGACCAGAAACATGCTAATTAGGAAAAGCTAAAATTGTTAGCTAACTGCATTTAGCTGTCATTTGACTGAGGTCATACTGTGGTGAAAGTGAGAAAACAGTAAAATTAAGGTTATGCTAGTATTTCGACCATTGTCTAACTTGTTTATAAGTGAGACCAGATGTATCATAACTTTCTAGGTTTTGTTTTATTCCAGACTCTTTGCTTTGTGTCAGTAAAGACCACAATGCAGTTATGCGTTAGTTTAAATCCTTATTCTTTTATATTTAACCACTTCAGGAAAGCCTCTTAGCCAATTAAAATGTTAAATTGTGTTAAAATAAAGCTGTAAAAAAATGACCAGTAGAACCCAATTTTTTCTAATGCAGTACAGCAGATATGTTTGAATGCTCCCCGATTTACTGTAATTTAACATAGTTTTGATCATATTTCTTCATGTATAAGTTGCAGGTGTCTTGACAGGACTGTATCTTTTTCGCAGGGCAACAATGGGTTAGCTCGTCGGGCCACTGCAGGTATATTATGTTGTTGCTGAAGTATAGACTAGCCACATACATCTAAAATGTTGTTTATATACTTTTCTGTTCTCTGTTTTTAGTTTTGTCAACTTGCCATCCTATCACCGTAAACAACAACGTGTAAGTATATACGATCCTTAAAATAGTGAAGCGCTGTCAAGGTTTTATTGAATGTTACATGGTAACTGTGCTGTCTGACTTATGTTTATGTCTGTATGACAAAAGATTACTAATGGCTTTTAATGTTTCAAATTGACCTAGTTTTAGATTTATTAATAATTTAGTTTTTTTTTTATGTTGGGTCGTGTTTCAAGTATGTGTTTTTTTTGTTTGTTTTTACAGACCATATAATCCCCGATCCAGTATCTTCCAAATCCAGTACTTCAGGACATCTGTAGCTTACAGTATGTAATCTGCTGTTTTTACACTTATTTTAATGTGATGAATGTGTAAAGAAAGTCTTTCCTTTTGACTTTGTTTCTCAGGAGATGAAGTCATCACAGTCAAGACTCCTGCATTCGCAGAGTCTGTCACAGAGGGGGATGTAAGGTGGGAGAAAGGTAATGCTTCTAACTAAGAACACTTGATTAACCACATTTCAGATTTCTGTAGATGCTAATGCAAAGTTATGTCTTTGTGTCCACAGCTGTTGGCGACACTGTCTCTGAGGATGAGGTGGTGTGTGAAATTGAAACAGACAAGGTACATTTTAGAACAAATTGGATTACCTGTGGAAAAACTTTTAAGCTGATTGTAAAACTTTAAATGAGATGCAAATTACCAGTGACTGAAGCTGAATTCAGCCGATAAAGGCAGCAAACACTTGCTAAACAGCTCAGAGCTTCTCCTCACGCATGATGATGATGAGGAAAGCAATGTCAATAGATGTTAAAGTCCAGAGTTCTCGCCAGTGTGTTTCAGCATAGTGGCCCATAACATTCAAATCATCTCTGCTAGGCTTCAAGTGAGGCTCAAAAAATGAGTATAGCAGCCTAGTGACTGACATATTGGCTGCCTCCATTAGGGTTCTGTGCAGCACAAACGCTGGTTACGTGGAAAGTAGAAAAATAAAAAATAAATAAAAATAAAGGATATAATATTTATAAGATATAAAGACTTCTGAGCGTAACTGCTGCAGTAACTGTGTTGTTTTAAGCATATATACCTCCTTTTTTGCACTTTTACATAAGAAAAATGCTGTGAAAATATCATTGACTTCCTCGGAGCAATTGGAGGCAGGTAAACACGTGCACTACTGTGCACACAGAGAGCGAGCTTTGAAATCAGGTGTGATGTGTCCAAGTTTGGAAGGATTCCCAAACAGCTGGTCTGTCAAACCAAAGCAACCAATAATCAGTGCGATGTTGCTGCACTGGGTCGTAGCTGCCTTACCCCAGCTGCAGATACATCCAGGTGGATCTGATAGTTTGCATATTAAGGGAAGATATTAACATTCCCTCCAACATACATGATTGTAAACAATTATAGCAAGCAGATAAAAAAATAAAGTGTGTAACGTAAGAAAAAAAAAATCCTGGTGAGAACCCTGGAGTCTAAGGGAATATAAGATTAAGAAAAATCCTAAAAAAGCATAACAAAAGGCTCCGTAAAGAAGATTTGTCAGAATTTAAACCAAGTGAATCCAAAACTATTCCACATGAGGGTTTTTGGATGGAGCATATTAACAGATTAGTTAATATAAATGCTGCTCTAAGTGGGTTACTCCGGTTAACTACTAATCGATTACTAAATTATTTGACAATTATTTCAATAGTTGATTAATCTGATTAATTTTTCCAGCCCTTCTATTTATTAAAATTGGCTCCAAACAAACTCTAACACCTCAGGAAACCCAGAAATAAACCAAATTGGTGTTAAACTATTACTTTTTTTTTCATTGAATTTCTTTTTGTGCTTTCAGACATCAGTGCAGGTGCCCTCTCCTTCTGCTGGAGTAATAGAGGAACTTTTGGTCCCAGATGGGGGGAAGGTCGAAGGAGGAACACCACTTTTTAAGCTTAAAAAAGGAGGTACGGTCAGTTAGATTTTTCTCTTTAACTGCATTCCTATAGAGAGTTTCTGACAAGACTTGAGCATTGCTTGAATTGGAACAATTCTGATTCCTTCCTTTGAGAGGAAGGATCATAAATGTTAACATGTTCTATATGAGCAGGTTAACCGAGATCAGTGTGGATGAAATGATCGCAACTTCACAATGAATTCTAAATTTGAGTAAACATTATTATACATTATTATAAATCATTACGTAGTTATTTCCAATCAGCACATAAATATCAAACCTATGAACAGTAATAGAATCTTAAGAATGTTCAGAGTTACAGTTTCTCATCGATATTTATTTGAAAACTTAATTGAAACAAAATTACACATATCCAGTGTCTGATGCAACAGGTACTTATGCTGTATGAGACAATTTTAGTATTTTATTTACTTGATGACAATGGCAGTGCCAGACTAAGTGTCAGAGCTGAAGGAAAAAACATCACACAAGGAAAGTAATCCCAGAAGTTTTTATCCTTAGTATTGTCTACCACACCTCAGTGTCACCAAAATAGGCATGGATTTAGTGATTTACTTTTGTGGGCAGAGCAACGGTAAGATTTCATGCTCAGTTATTCACTTACTGGGTTACATCATATAAAATAATCTATGGATTATGCTGGTTACGCTTAAAATTATTTAGAAGTTTGGCTAACTGAACTGAAAGGTGGGGCTGTCATCCAGAGGCCTGTGGTGTTGAATCACATCGGCCGTACACAGTCTTATGATATGATCCCATTTCAAGTGTCCCAGGTAATTGACTGGTCAATTACTTCGGCTGTGGCTTCATCAACATTAAGCCACACTTTTGAATGCTGCTGCATAAATGGATGGTTGCTCAGTCAACCCTGCTGATTCTTCTTCACTGATATGAGGCAGCTTCTATTTCCGGTCGGTGAACTTGGCATTAAAACTATGAATTGTAAAAAGAAATTTAGAATGATTCCAAGAGAATTGAAAGGTTAAAACTAGGGCTGCAAATAACGATTATTCTGCAAATCAATCTGTTAATTATTTTTTCAATTTATTTATTAATAATCGAATATCAAAAGGTTCCTTAAAGAAAACTTGGCAAAATTTAACCAATTGAAAACAAACTTTTTTCACTTGAGTAGTTCTGGATAAAGCAAAATTTATGAAATGCAAAATGTTAAAACATTTATTTATTTTTTGACAGTTTTGGTGTAATTACTGCTCCAAGTGAGTTGCCCTATCAGCTAAAGGCACATTTTAGAGTCTCTACACTCCAGTTAATCATTATTGATTGATTGATAGATAGACTTGATTGATCTCTCAGTGGAGAAATTTGCTTGTTTCATCGATTAATCGATTACTAAATTAGTCAATGTTTATTTTGATAATCGGTTAATCACGATTAATCCAATTAATTGTTTCTGTCCTAGTTAGAACTGGTTCTGATTGATTCACTGTGCTCAACCTGGTTTCCTTAAAAAAAAAAAGCCATACGTTTATTATTCTTAAATTACATTCTAAATTTCTCATCTGAAGCAGGTGTTGTAGTTTGTTTGAGAAATCAAATCAAAACCTGCATTATCCCTTAAGAGCATCTTCGTCATACAAGAGGGTATATTTAATAAGTTTGGTTTTGAAAGCTTTGTTGATTAAAATCTTGCCATTAACCATAGTTCAGTATGAGATCCTGGGTCAAAATTCCACCAAACAATTGTTTTGACATAGAAATCTAAAATTGGCATGTATAATATAATCTAATAGCTTTTTTTTTAACAGCCGCTAAGATTATGTACAAACAATGCAGTTAAGTCTATAATATTAATATTTTGATGTGTAGACACCTCGAAATAAACATCAGTTATTTTAGGACTATGTCTTGAGTGCTTAATGCACCAAGTAATGATTCCTTTCATTATTTTTATTGATGAAACTCATTTAATTTAGGCTGTTGTTAATGGATTTTAAGCTGTAGAGACTGTATGTTTTCAGCAGTTTTAAAACCTAGGTTTTCAGCAACAGTTTTATTGTCTGCCTACAATCCATAATCGTTATGAATCTTACTGTTTGAACAGTCCAGATACAGAACAGGAAAATAATTATGTTCCATTGATTTCATTTATATAGCAGCAATTTACTGTACATTTAATCTCAAGGCCTTTTACAATGACAATTTAATCAGACCATGCAGTAAGATTTTTTATATTTAAGGAAAACCAGCTGATTGCATCAGCAGCAATCCCTCACAGCAAGCATGCATGCAGCAAAAGTGGAGAGGGGAAACCTCCAGCAGAACCAGGCTCGGTGTGAGCGTCAAATCTACAGAGGCCGAGTAGGGATTTGCAAACACAGAAGCAGACATGCAAAATGAACATAGGACTGATCTATGAATGCTTTCTATATTAGAAAAGCTAACGACAAACTGTCTCCTCGGATGGCTCTGTGTGGGGAAAGGAATAAAAGACAGCTGATACAGTTAGTCACAGTAAAAGCTGAGCCCATAGATCTGTCTAGGAGAAAAACAGAAACACTAAAAACAGGCTGAACTCGATCATCTATAATCAAAGGTGTTAATGGCAGTAGCACAGCTAATACTTCTTTGTAAGGTTGAGTCACAGCCAAACAGTAACGGACCAGATGAAGCTATTATAACACAAAGCAGAGTGAACATAAAGCTAGTGGTTGGCCTAACAAATACTGCAGAATGGTAGAATAGAGATAGAATGATGAAAGTGGGGTCCCTATGTCCTCCAGAAGTCTAAGCCTATAGCAGCACAACTATAGAGATAGCTCAGGATAACCTGAGTCACTCTAACTATAAGCTTTATCAAAAAGGAAAGTTTTAAGCCTAGCCTTAAAAGTAGACACGGTGTCTACCTCATGGATGAAACTTTTTGTTGGTTCAAAAGGAGAGGAGCCTGATAACTAAAAGATCTGCCTCCAATTCTTCTTTTAGAAATTCTAGGAACCACTGGTAAACCTGCAGTCAGAGAACAAAGTGTTCTTTTTGGGACATAAAGTACAGCAGTTCTCTGATATAAGATGAAGCTTGGCTATTTAAGGCGCTATATGTGAGAAGGAGGATTTTAGGTTCTATTCTAGATTTAATATATTCTAGATCTAAGAGAAGCAAGGGTAGGAGAAATATATCTTTAATTTTGATCAGAACTCTGGCTGAAGCATTTTGGATCAGCTGAAGGCTTTTAACTGTAGCTTGTGAACTTGATGGTAAAGAATTACAATAGCCCAGCCTTGAAGTAACCAATGCATGGACTAGTTTCTCAGCATCACCCCTGGACTCATTTTTCCAATATTCCCGAGATGAAGGAAGGAAAAAATAACAAACTTTAGGTTATTTTTATAACCTAAAGTTATGAAACAAGTTAATATACTTGAGGTATTCTTACATGTTTCTTGTAGGTGTTAAATGTAAACAATGTTCTAAATAGTGTGTTCATTTTATTGTATGTTTTTATTTTTACAATTTTATTTTTGTCAATGTAGAGTTCTAAAAGTTTCAGAAAGCCATTTACAGTAGTAGGGTTGAGCTTAAGGAAGTAGCACTCACTTTTTCTTTTTTCTTTGTGCATCTTCAGCCGGGGCCCCCAAAGCTCCAGAAGGTTCAAAAGCCGAGGCCCCAGCTGCCACTGCTGCCCCGCCGCCTCCTGCTGCTCCAACCCCCCCTCCCCCATCCACTGCGGGGCCCATTCCCACCACCATGCCCCCGGTGCCACCTGTGCCAGCACATGCTATGGACACCAAACCAGGTTAGTAGACATCGGACAGACGGCCCCAGTCATGTGAGAACTCATTTGCGGGACATCTGTGTTCTTATCCTCAAACTTACAAAGCTAATTGTTTTATATGGTGACGGCAGCACCTTTAGCTGTCCAATACTAGAGGCGCTGACTGCTTCGTTGTTTTACTGTCTTAAAGTTTCAGCCATCAAACCCACCGCTGCTCCATCGGTACCAGCAGCCCATGCAGAGGGTGGAGCTAAAGCAGCAAGGACCGAGAGCAGAGTAAAGACAACCTCAATTAATTCTATATGATACAGTTTACCAATTATATTTATGTAAAAAAATGTGTTTCTGCGTTTCCTTATTAGGTGAAGATGAATCGCATGAGACTAAGAATTGCCCAGAGGCTGAAGGAAGCCCAAAACACCTGTGCTATGTTGACTACTTTTAATGAGGTCGATATGAGGTAGGAAATTCTCAGTTAGTTGACCTACATTATTAAACCCTCAAAAGCTATTTTAGATGATTTGTTAAATGTTAAATCCGCTCTGCTGTGTACTTGTACTTGTCTCTGTTTCTGTGCATATCTTTTTTTTTTCCCAGTTTTTTCTTAAAGTTTGTATTTATTCAGACTTCCTGTCTAAGTGCCGTTATGTATGCATCTGTGTTAAAAGGTGCAACAACACTTCAACAAATGGTTATAGATTGGAATCTGCCCAATAGGAAAAGCTTTTTGAAACCCAATATCCTCTTAAACACTGGAATGTAAATATTTGGTCATAATTCCATCTAAAACGAAGATAAGAATTGTTAAAACGGGTTTTATTAATTTACAAGGAAGCTTTAGTGTCTGCACTCGCCCCCTCTGCTGAAGAGGACACTTTGAGGATTTCTTTCCCCCCGCAAATGTGTGGTGTCGGCTTTCGGCTATTCAGGGTTTTCTGTGTATTCTAATTGGATTGACATTGACGGTCTGGAGGAAGACTTCCCAGTCCAGGGCTCATCTGGAGCCGAAGGAACTGGTCGGAACAGGAGGCGGGAGCATCTGCAGAGGCCCACAGAGACCTGCGCTCTGAGTGGAAGAGCTGCCTCGACTGATATGGGCTTTTATGACAGCCCAATAAGATTTACAGGCCCTAGAAAGTGAAGATTTTTATCGCTTCTTCTCTCCTTTCTCGGAGAGTCTGTGTCTTGGGAGGGGCTAATTATGTTAGCGGAGAAACCCTAGAGCTCCAACAGGGTTAGAGACAGGAAAACAAACAATTAAAAGGAGAGATACAAGAGAAAAATGAGCAAAACTGAAACAATTAGCAGACCAACTTCAATAGCTTTATACCCACTATCTTCAGGACCATTATCAAAAACTGGATCCTTCCTCCTGGTTTATTTAGTAATTCCATTTTATTTAAAACAATAATTTGTTTTATTGTAATTGGAAATGATAAAGTTAACAATATTGTAATATTTAAATTTAAAGCTGAAATATGTTTATGTGTCAATAAGGAACTGATTTACATTCCTTATAAATGCATTTCTGTTGATTTTAAATATTGCGTATGACCTTGATAGGGATGGCCGGGAGGCGCTGCTGGGTTGATTTATTGAGGTCCTTTCAGCTCATCTAGATTGTTGGGGTTTATAATGACCTGTGCTTAAATAGCTCATCATGAAGTCGGGGAACTGGAAATGTAGTTATTCAGTTTATTAATTTACACGTTCACACACTGATGGTGGCAAGCTCCATTGTAGCCGCTGCTGCGCTGGGCCTCACTGACAGAAACAGAGCAACCTGTTACAAGGAATGAAACGGTTACAGCTGTTTCATTTGCATGTCATTTTTCTATATGTTGTGATTGTAGCTGCAGTAACAACCTCTTAATTTCTCATAAACTGTTTTAAGGATTTTGTTTTTTAGTTCTCCCAAGTCTCCTGGCTGCTTTTGCACAAGTTTTTCCTTTCACTTAGCTACCATTTGCATACAGTGACTGCATAGGGTATACTAATGCATTGCACATAAAACATTTACATTAAATTAGTTAGTGGAATTATTTAAATAAATACTTTCATGCTGTATTTGACCAGCACATATCTTAGAACCTTTACAGTGTATTGATGTCATTCCCATTTTTCTCTGCATAATTTCAGACACCTTCTGTGTTTGCAGTTCTCATTTTTGCCTTCTATGCTCTTTCTGCAGTAACATCAGTGAGATGAGGAAGGCTTACAAAGATGCTTTTCTGAAAAAACACAACATCAAGCTGGGCTTCATGTCTGCGTTCGTGAAGGCCGCCGCGTACGCTCTAGTTGACCAGCCTGCTGTCAATGGAGGTACAGAATAAGGACTTTAAAGACTAAATAACCTTAACTCTGTGGTGGCAGTTTCAATTTGTCTTTGCACGTCTGGTTTCAAGGTGGGCCAAGTGTGTGTGTGGTGAAGAAAAAGATTTAAGTTTCATTGCCCTACCTCAAAACCAACTCCTAACTTATTTTCTTCCCCTAGACTCCCCTGACCTATTTAGATAGACCACAGTGAAACTGGGGTGGGACGTGTTGCTGCCTTTTAAAGATCTATAATGGTCTGCGGTGTTGATTACCCACAACTTTTGACTTGCATGTGAGAGCGAGTGGTTTACAAGAAAATAGCTTTACCTTGATAGACATGAAGTGAGAACTTATAATTTAACCTGGACAAGTAATTTGTGTAATCTTCATGAGCTTTGTCTTTCCAGTGATTGACGATACGACCAAAGAGATTGTGTACAGGGACTATGTGGACATCAGTGTTGCTGTTGCAACGCCTAAGGTAAAAAAAAATATATATATATTTTACTGAAAAATATGTTTCAGAAGTAGAAGGTGCACTAAAAACTTAAAAATGTATCTGTCTTTCAGGGTTTGGTGGTTCCCGTAATACGAAATGTAGAAGAAATGAACTTTGCTGATATTGAGAAGGCAATCAATTTGTTAGGAGAAAAGGTGAGTTCATCAAACACTTTTTTTTTTTGCATGCACGCTGCTCACTTTTAATGTTTTATTACTTTGCATTCATAGGCACGTAAAAACGAGCTAGCTGTCGAAGACATGGATGGAGGCACCTTTACCATCAGCAATGGCGGCGTTTTTGGGTCCTTGTTTGGCACACCTATTATCAACCCACCACAATCTGCTATTTTGGGCATGCATGGCATCTTCGACAGGCCTGTTGCAGTTGGTGGCAAGGTGTGTATTTCCATTCCTGTTATAGATGCGGAGAGAAGTCTGGGTTGTGATTAGAATTGGTAGATTTTAAACTTGCTTGCTGCCAATCTATAGCTAGAAAAGATCCATACCACCTGCAGGTCATGCATGGGGGCCTTGTTTTTGGTGTGGAAGTCAGTAGTTTAGAGACAAAACTCTGTTGTCCATCTAAAGTAATGTTTTAGCTTCTAAAATGAAAACAAACTTTATTTTTTTTTTTTGCAGAGGGACATTAAATCTTCCTTTTAAAACTAATTTTAATCACAAAAGAATGACTTCAGTAAATAACAAGTTTGACTGCATCACAGTGATGGTTGGTCTATTTAACCCTTTTTAAGAGGTCAATCGTATCGTCCAACAAGTAACGTTCTAAGGTTGTTCAAATACGTTCTCACTTCTGATACAGCACTCAGATGCAGCTTTGAATGTTGTTCTATACCCAGCCGATACGATATCATCACAAATTGTACATATTTTGATTGCTCATTTTGGATTGTGAAGTGTTTGAAAAGGCTTGATGAAGTGACATTACTCATAGAAAGATAGTCAACAGCAGTGGGTATGAGAACTGACCCAATACAGGGTTTCCACAGGTCATTAAATGTATTATTTTATCATAGCATTTAAAATGCTTTATTTAAAAAACAACAATTCTGTCAGATATATATCAGATATAATTGGTTCCACGTTAGGGGTGGGTATTGGCAAAGAAGTCATGATTCGATTCGAATCACGATTCACATGCCACGATGCGATTCTATCACGATGCATCGCAATACTTGAAATATTGCGATGCATTGCGATATTTTCACTGAACACTGTAAGAAAAAGACACAGCCATTACCAGTGGCTGACTGGCTGTGTATGATCTGGATAGTGTCTTCAATTGATACATAACTGAAAACAACTGAATTCATACATAGCTGTATTTATTGAAACCACTTTTGGAGGTATAGCCATGAAAACAAATACTGGACAGAAATATTACTATTACTGGTGTAGACACACTGACAAAAAGATCTTAGGATTCATCAAACTTAAAATAACAAAATAAGGATAATCTGTGCCGTTTACATGGCCTCAGTGGTCCTTTTGCAAATTACGTGCATCAAATCAATTAAATTTTTACCTTCTTTGTTTTTAAAGCCAGAATGCATCCAAGCATCTGACTTGAAATGTGATTGAGCCGCGGGGCGAATTTTCATAGTGTCCTCCATGTTTTCTTTACGAATGACTCGTCTCAGTATCCCACAGCCGGACATGCTTGTGACACAAAGCAGCGGGCGTCAACACATCCGCAGCGACATCTGCTGGACTGGAAGTTGTATTCCACTTGATTTGGCTGATGTGGCTGATTTTATTTGTTCATTTTTTTTTTTTTTTATAATCGATTCTTGCCTTCAAGAATCGATGCAGTAGATCACAAAAATTAGAATTGCGAAGCATTGTCATGACGATTATTTTGCACACCCTTATTCCACGTGTTTGAGCGGAACTGTTTCCGGTTGATTGGAAAGCCGTATGTTCGGAAATGAAGCTTGAGGCGGAGAAAGGCTAGAGAATGGGGGGAAATGCTAATTTTAACTAAAGTGGCTGGAAAACGAGGAATTCGGGCCATGGCCGCAGAGTCATTGAAAATTGTTTGTGGCATTAAAAAATATTTCTAAGAGCATTAAAAAGCATTAAATTAGAGTTACTCATTCCAGTATAAACCCTGCATTAACTATTACCACTTTTATCTGAGATGCAGGCAGATATTCTGTTTTTCTGCTGATATAGGCTCAGTTTCTGATATCTGTATTGGTTTGGAACATCCCTATTAATATACACGGGGGTAGGTAGGGCTATTGGTAATGATTTATCTATACTACTACTTTTAACAGCACTCAATATCCATTCTTTTTTTTTTTTCAAACTAAAGGTTAATAAACAAATAATTAGCACTGAAATGTTCTTTTTTTAACATTTGAAAAAAAACAAACCCAAAATGAATAAAAAAGGTAAAAATGTTAATATAGGCAAAACAATAAAAACACTAACTATATAAATAAAGGGCTGGAAAAAAGTATGATTCAAGGGGAGAGAAATATGAAAATTGGGAGGACTGAAAGTGATGCTTAAACGTGCTTAAAACTTAAACAAATGAACGTATATTTTACCTTAAGCCAAAATACATACACAAAGGCACAAAGTAGATAAGGTGAGAGGCTCCGTGGAAATCAAGTACAGGGAGGGAACTATTTAAAAGATTGTTTATATTATATCCACATCCCGCTTAGTAATCTTTGGGAGAATCAGTGGAAGCTTTGCTCATGTGTGACTCATTTCCAATGGGAAACGGGCTAAAGTGGCTTTCTTCCCTCCTCTGACTTCAGGCAGATTCCTGCATGAGGCTTACACTGGTTACCAAGTTTCAAACAACACAGAAAAAGTTACTACATTCAACATTATTTTTTTTGCTTGTTTTTGTTTCACTAAAGGGTCTAAAACACAATAACTCTGATAAAAGTAAAGGTGAGCATGGGAGAGCAGAACGTTAGCCCCTCCTCGAAATCTTTGTTTTCAAATATGGCTATTTACTATATATGTATAGCTATTAAAGGCTAATACATCTACAATAATCTTTTATTTGTGGTTTTAAAAGATCGGTGAGAAGATGCTAGCCACAAAATATTTGATCAGTGCATACAATTATTGTGGTAACAGCAACCACTTAAAACTGAAATTACTGTTTTAATCTGATGAAAATTTAATTTATTGTTGTTCATGTAGGTGGAGATCCGTCCAATGATGTATGTCGCTTTGACATACGACCACCGTCTCATCGATGGAAGAGAGGCCGTCACTTTCCTGCGTAAGATCAAGTCAGTGGTGGAGGACCCCAGGGTTCTCCTCCTCGACATGTGAACCTTTGTCAACTCCGGGCCCACCGAACCAACCCCACACCAACGGCTGCTGTTCACAACTAAGAAGAAAAAACTACCATAACTGCATTTAATGTAATGTATTGGTTAACTAGAGGGATAAACGAGGATTTATTGTGAAAAGTTCGGTTGTGCTGTGGACATTTGTAAGACCAGCTGAAAGGTTTAAGTCCTGGGCTTTGGGGTTTCAGGTGCTGGTCTTTTGATCAAAGAAACAAAGAGAAATGTTATTAAATTTCTTCGCCAAATGTCATTTTCTACAAAGAATAACAAATAAAAAAAAATCCACTTATTGTGAGATGACAGGCAAGTAACGATGCAACTACATAGAATTTTTATTATTGTGGTTGAGGAAAAGAACAATGAGCACACATTGGGCTAGAAAACAAGACACTATGTTTTAAAAATCTCCAAAGTGAAGGAATCCTCAGAGGTTTGAAATTCTCTTTTTGCTGTGTGAGATAGACTATTTAAGAGAAAAAGGAAAGTTTTAAACAATAAATACTTCATTATCCCACTGCTGCTTTTGTCTTGAATGTCTTTGCATCTGTTTCAGTTGCTGTTGTTTTTTAATCTGTAGGGATTAACTATTGATGACCGTAAAAGCCTTATGTGTAGCTTAAAAAAAAATGATAGGTAAACCAAATTTTACAGGGCAGCATAGGCTTAAGAATAGGTTTGTTCTCCCAGTTTTAGTTGTTTAAGAATCTTGATATTGCTGTTTATCACTGCTATACTGTTTAAGATTAATTTAGGTTTACAGCTCAAACAAATATCAACATTTGATGGACCATGAGAGGTTTCAATGGACCCCTGACCTTTTCAGACCAAGGGTCCGTTTTAATTAGTAGGTTTAACAAACTCAAATCCTCCACTCTGAATTGATTGTCTAATGTTGGAAACTTGACTTTCAGTTTCACAAAACCTGCTTTTAGTTAGTTTAATCAACTAAGTAGGTCCGCTCAGAATTGAGCACATGTTTAACAACTATGAAAAGCTTTATCAGCGGAACCCTGATTTGACGAGTCACGGCGACGAAAGGCAGGAGGAGGAGGAAGTGGCAATTTCACCCCACTGGGACTTCAATGCAGAAATAAAATAGAGAATGTCTTTAAAAGATAAACAGGGCTACAGCTGCAAAGGAGAGGATTGCTGCTATTGATTGCTGCTGAATAAATGCCTTATATGGAGTCTGGTATAGCGTAGCAGGCCATTTTTACAGTTAAAAGAGCACTCTTGTTCCATTGGTAGATCACTAAAGTAGGATTCTTCCTGGTTAAAATCACATTTCTAGTCAGAAACGTAATTACAATTTTGCAGCAGGGATTGAATTTCAGGAAGTAATAACTAAATTGCACTTCTAAGAATTAAGTTTTATATATCTAAAAATATTTACACATTGTAAGTGGCAGTTTTGCCATTAATCCGATTGACTGAATATGTATTTATCTGAATTACTTTTCTTCATAGTCAAAATAATAAAAATGCTGACCAGTAGTTTATTGCTTGAATGTTAATGGTTAATACATCTATTTAGGTGAAATCACCTGTCAGCAGGAGAAATTGACATCTAAAAGCATTGTTCTAACAGGTAGGACCTGTGCATCATCTCATAGGGTTCCTCCCTATTCTACCTTTAATTATACAGTAAAAACTCTGTTTACACCCGCTTGGATGTAATGTCAATAAATGACCATTGTTAGTGGTTATCAGCCCAATAGAATGGCTTCAGACTGTTTCTCCTGCCTAGCAGTAGGGTCAGTGGGTTATCACCGAATGAATCCTGATCCTATCCTTGTAATTAATTTTCCCCCACAGAATTAAGCTATTTATGTGTAATCAGAAAATAATTTCACTAGTTCTTCCTAAACTGTAAAAGAAAAAGAACCGCATGCAGCTCATATTATCTAACAAATAAAAAAACAAAAAAATATCATATTCTATCAACTGAGTTGTCAATTCCTCTCCCTATAAATAGCCTGTTTAATTCTCAATTAATGCTGATCCTTGTCTAAAGGACATGAAATATTTGTTTTCAAAACCTAATCAATTGACCTAGGGATTTTTTTTATTGTGGGCATAAAACTAAATCAGGAAAAAAAACAAAAAAAAAACATGATTTGCTCTAAGGAGAGTGGAGACAGGACATGATCTGCTCCTGGCTAGGCTATCTGTGGTGAGACGGTTACTGTGGTAACAGAAACGGGTTGCATTAACTCTCTGAAAACTCGGTGTCCCTGGTGTTAGGTAAAGAAAACTTGAGAGTTTTCAGTAAACCTTTCTGAAACCAACTCCAACAATCTATTGGTTTAAAAAAAAAACTTTTCTAATGTAAATATTGATTCCTTTAAAAGCTGATGATTGGAGAATGTTTTATAACTATGAAAACAAAATCCTAAACAAATTGATTTATGTAGCATATAAAGATTTTTTTTAATCTAAGAATCCAAATCGATCTTACTGCAGAGTTTAGTATTGAATCAGTCTTTCCATCACAGGAAAATACCTGACTATTAACCCAAGACGGCCGTCTAATCCAGAGCTATCTTCTTTCATTGTTACAGTGAATGTTCTTGTTTTTCTGTCAGTCACAAATCCATTCAGAGTCTTTGTTTGGAAGGGTTTATTGACATGCAGGATGGTTATGAAGGTGATATGTAAAACCTAGTTATCAAAAATTGCATCAAAACACAATAAGTTCCTATGAGTTATATGCAAATCAGTTTGTGCCTGTACTTATGAATCACAGTGCCTTGGAAAAGCATCTGATTTTTCACATTTTACCACATCACAAGATGACATTAATATTTAGAGATTGAGGAACACAGAAAAATCTTACTGAAAAGGGGCAGGTCCCTCTGGCGGCTCCTTTATTCAAAGGTTACCACAGTAGGTCAAAACCAACTTTCGTTTTTATGCCAGACGCTCTACCTAATGTAACCAGGATAGATCTAAATTGTATAATTGTGTATTGTCCTTTGATAGGCTGTGCTGGGTTTACCCCTGGCTTTTGCCCATAAGATGGATGAATAAAATCCCATCTGGGAAGCATGGTGGAGGCAGCATCATGCATCTATAAGCACTAAAATGCTTGGATGGAACTTAATGCAAACGAAAACAACGAAGGAGCAAAACATTTCTGACTTGTGCTTCAGAATCATGTGCTACTTTGTGTTGGTCTGGCAAATAAGATGACTAAGTTTGTAATTTTATGCTGGTGTAGTTTGTAGTTGTAGTTGTTGTAATGTGAAAAAGTCAGGTATGAATGCTTTTGCAAGGCACTTGAAATTCAAAGCACAACCTTTTCTTTGAATATTCTCATGTAACATTTGGGCTTCATCCACTCTGGACATGATGGTGAAATCCAAATTGTCCACTCTGGCAAAAAAAAAAAAAAACAATAAAATCCCTGCTAGCAGGAAAGAGCCTTCCAGGACACACCACTGAAGAATGGATGGCATTTAATGTCGCTTACTCCTCCACCTCCAGAACCCAAGCGATAACCCGCATCGAACTGAAGCAACTGTAGGGAGAAAAAAATCTTTGATTCAGAGCTTTAACAAGGTTTTAAGGTAAATTATCAGGTCTTTTTTTTATATAAAACCTTACAAAAGTTTTTATATTCCTTGAAATCTGAGATCACCAGTCAAAAGAAAGATAAAACTGTTATAGGATGTAAAGCCAATCAAGAATTTGCTGCAAGATATAAAAATACAGAGAAAATATATGTGCTTCTTTGTGCTAAAGCCAATATTTATGTTTAAACTGTGACTAAATAGGAAAATGGTCAAGCTGTACACTGGAAAAAACATCTAGAAATAAAAAAAAAGTTAAATTAAGTGTATTTATCCTTAATTTGAGTAGGTAAATGAGATATTTTGCCAATGGAACAAGTATTTTTACTCTTAAAATAAGATAATCAGATAATATGCACTTCAAATACCATAAGACATTGGTGAAATGTCTCTTTTACCTCCAATCCAAGAACAAATGCACTTATTTTAAGAAAAAAATGACTTATCTAGATTTCGATTTTTTTTCCCCAGTATATAAGTACTTTTGCAAGATCCTGTAAATCCTTTACTCTAACCTCAGTGAGCAGGGAAGCTGCTGCAGCACTTAGATGGTCGGGGATGACCAGCTGGGTGTGGGAATGGATTCCTGCTGGATGCAGCTGCCAAAGGGGCTGGAGGAGCATACAAAACCTTTAGATTTCTCACAACATAGAGAATGGACAAACACCAGCTTCAATGCAATCACATTACACATCTCCATCTTTCATGTTACCATTCCTGTTAGAAGTTCAAACAGCAAAGCCCCAAGACTCCACCAATCACAAGCTTCTGTTATCCTTGAAACTCCTCCAATTTCTGGGAACACACAATGGTCTGGATTAGGAATGTTGCTTAAAATGTCTTCAGAAATGCCATCTAGTGTGGTACTACCAGCATGTTGCCACTAGGTGGCAGATAACACCAAGGAGATTTGAGATGACAAATATCCTTACCTGGAGCACAGTACATCTGTTCAATGGCTTTGGAGCTGATCTCTGACTGAACCTCACTCCACTGGCTGAAAAACGTCAAACACACCTTTCCTGTGAAAACATGTTGCTTAGTCAAACTGCAAAATAGCTTTTTGTTTGCTTATAACCTTGCACTCCTCTTGTTAAATTGCCTTTTTTATGATGTAAAAATTAGACCATTTTTACAGTAACATTTTTTTTAAGAAAATGTTACTGTTTCCTTTAACTTGGACAGTTGAAAAATCTAGAAGTGGACATACCTACAAAAATGATGAAAGGTCAGATGAAAGCTGCTCCAAAAGGCTTCTAAGAGCCAAACAGCAGCATTAAAGGAACTTTAGGGATTGTCTGACAAGCAGCAGCTGTGTGCTTCAGGGGAAGATGGTACCCAATGTTCTTCATCAATCTGGAAGTCCTTTTTATTAGAGGAAAACTAATCCAACCCCATCTACATTATTTTTTTTGCAAAAACAATGCTTAGTCTCTTAAGAGTATGTCGGCAAACAAAGCCAGTTCTACTTTAAAAAGAGGAACTTTATACCAAAGTTTCAAAAGACTGCCAAATCCACAGTGAGGCATGGTAGTGTCTGCATCATGCTGTCGAGATATTACTGGGAAGTTATAAACATTCTTGTTATGATATTTATCATTGAAGATGTGTAGGTTTATTACACCCTGGTATGGGCTGCCTGTTGTGCATCAGAACTGATGTTTTAATCTAATTAGGACAGTTCCTCTGTCTGGATATACAGTTATAATCTTCATTTTGTACGTGGCAAAGATTTGGAAATGGAACTACAGCGGTGTCCTATTTTGATAAGGCTGGAGCCATGGATGTATAATCATATAATCATATAATGTAAAACATGATGATATGGCAGACTGTATAAAATGGCCTTTGAACTATTAATCGGGGCCACTTCCTGAAAGGTGAGCCCAGAGGTGGGCAGCGGCCATCTGTATATTCTATGCATTTTGTCTGATCTGAGTAAGATTACAATTTCTATCAAAATCTGTTGTCATGTCTCCTGGTTCTTTAATACTTATAAGTTATGAAATCTTATTTAAAGAGTTTGTCCTGAGAGATCTTTTTTCAGGAAAAAGAACCGGAAAGATAGAGCATCAGGGTGCATACACAGCGCCTATTTTTAACATTCTTAACAGCAGACAATATTTGCAGAAAATCTTCCAGTCAGCTGAAGGTGACACTAGAAGAATAATAAAGTAATGCTATGGTCCTGCCAGAGCTCAGATTCAATATCTGTGGTGAGCTTTGCACCGAGATTTCTTTTTATAGATTAAAAGTACCTTTAAGACAAGAGTTGGCAAATACAAAATATGCACTATTGAAAGAATCTGACAAAAAAAGACCTAGTATGTTGGTAAAATCAAAGAGCCTCACCAAAACATTAGTTCAATTGAGAAAACCTGCGTAACAACTTCCTTCAGATGTTTAAATATCACTTTAATTGGTTTCTATTGTTCAATTGAGCTGAATGGGTCGTAGGACACGGTAAGGTTGGAAAGTTCTCAGATGATTCATTTTTGTCTCCATTTTTCTTACATCTATTAAACCTGACAATTTAACGGGAGTAGAAAGAATTGCCGGTCTCACCGTTGCTGGTGAGCAGGATGTTCCTTGGGTTGAGATCTCGACAAAAGATGCCCTGCTCATGCAGACTCTCCAACGCCAACAGAATCTGCGCACCCCACACACGCACCTCGGCTTCTGGAAGCCCCCAACAGTTCTGCAAGGCCTTATCTGCAGGCCTGGAGTTCTTGGTAGGAAAACGTGGCAGATGACACCAGCCGTCCACCTCGATGATCTGGTCTTCTCCTTGCATCTCTGGTCCCTCCACATTCTTTTTGTTGCTGTGGCATGTGACTCCAAGAGGGTCAGGAGAGACCCAGCCTACATATGATCCCACTTTTTGGTTTTTCCCTCCAGGACTAAGAACTTCACAGGCCATTTCTACTCTCTGTTTTACCTCTGTAGGGCAATTTTCTCCTTTTTGGTGTTCATCTAATACTATCCCCTGTATATTTAGGCTACTGTGCAAAAATGAAGTCGTAAAATCCGGAGAGCTTTGTGAGATAATGCTTGTGTTCGTGTGATCAGAAAATACTGCTCTGTCTGTGCTCCGGATGACTATCATTCCATTTCTTTCTTCTACAACAGGGCTGCTTTCTTCCTTCAAATCAGCATTCATCTCTTCAGAACTTCCACCTAAAATGGATCCCTGTTGGGAGGCATTAGCTTCCCATGATGCTCTGCCATGGATTTGGGTCTGGCAATGGAGAGGGAGGTGCAAAATGGCAGGAGAGGAGCTTAAAGCAGCATTTTGACTTATTGGGGATTCTGGTCTTTTATATGAGGTCTGATTTGTTTGAGATGTTGCTCTTTGCAAATGATTGCCAGTCACTGCATAGGAGTTTGCTTTAGTACAGCTGTGCATCGGGTCTGCAGCTTCCCAGGCTGCCTCAAAGTCTGTGCTGCACTCTACCAGTCCCATCCCAGCTTTCTTTTTATGGAGTTCTGACATGACATCAAGAGCTTGGCTGACACGGGCACAAGGGAGAGGAAGAGCCGGCTTTTCCTGAGCTTCACTGGAATGCAAACACAAACTCGGGGCTGGTGGATGGAGCTGGGTGTTGACTTGTGTCCTTGTCAGGCCGGAGACTAGAGTCAGCTGATCCAGCTTGGTGTAAAACGACGCAGCCGACCGTGTGTTCTGGAGGCAGCCGGTCTCCTCAATGTAAGAGTGTGTCCCGCAGCTTTCCAATCGCTGTTGAGTCTCATGCCATGAGTTTGGGAAGTCTGTATCTGGACTCTCATCTGTAGGTTTGTGTGAACTCACTGCTCTGCTCCTGCTGCTGTGGTTGAAGTCTGTGGTGATTGAAGGGGAGGTGTGGCTTGTCTTCAGCATGATGTGGTGGCCAGAGGAGAAGCATGGGTCTGGGTGTTCCTTGGTCTTCTCATTTCTAAGTTTGCGCAACTTGGAGAAAAGTCGCCCACCTGTAAAAAACCAAACAAAAATGTCTCCTATTTATGTTTCTTATAATCCTGTGGACAGCTTTATCATTTATAGGGAAACCAGATGACAGTCACTTACCTTTGACATGCTCTAGATGCAGGTACACGGCATCCTCACTGACATAGTACCGCAGCAGCTTCACCATATAGGGCACACCTTGAGGAATAATGGTTGTTTGGTCTCTGCTCTCCCAGCTCGATTTGACGAGGCTCTGCCAAAGCACGCATGTTTTGATTTATTTAAATACGCTAGTTTGCACTTTGATATTTAGATAAAGTGATCTATTGTTTGAAACATCACTTTGAGCGTGTGTCACACTAGTGCCTTGCCAAGGCAACCTTTTCATATTATGTCATAGTACAACCACAAAGTTAAATGTTTTTTGTTTTTTCTGGCATTGTAGTTGTAGATAAAGAAACACACAGTAATGCATAGCTGTAAATGGGAAGGAAAATGAAAAATGGTGTTCTGTAGGGGGGTTGGTAGGGGTCCGTGGGTTGGGTGGATGAGTTCTACAAAAAAAGAAGTACGGTAATCACTGAAGTTTGGACTGTTCCTGACTTCACCTTTAATCGTTCAAAAATCTAAATGTGCTTTGTTTTAAACCCTTTTATTAAAGATCTGACCAGTTTATTGGTTCTTATTCTGTGAAAAAGGGATCTTCCACCTTAGTCTCTATTTTTTGCCATCTCTAACAGGTCTACTTGCTTGATGGCTTGTATTTACCTGTATCCTATGAACTGATTGGGTTCGCTGTCTATGCTAAAGAGAATCATTCCTCCAACATGATGCTGCCACCACCGTGTTTAAAAGTGCGTTCGATTTCTTTACAGTATAGGATGTGCAGTGTCTGTTTTCTCCTTTATATACTGCTATTCTTTTGTTGGCCTAAATGCTTAAGTAGGATATAATTTGACCAGACAAGCTTCCACAAGTTTGTCTGTGTCTTCCTTAACTCTTTTGTCAGTTTTGTTGGTTATGTTCCTCGATCTTGCCATGATAATGTCAAGTTTAACAACAATAATGTTCTCTTATAAATTTCTCTGGCCTTCGTAGCTTTAGCTAGTGTATATTGATACACATATACATATATATATATATATATATATATATATATATATATATATATA
>NW_015150832.1:764261-775146 GCF_000732505.1 Cyprinodon variegatus
TATATATATATATATATATATATATATATATATATATATATATATATATATAAACTAATTTTCTTCTTTTTGACCATTTAGCCGACGTAACAAGTACATTTCTCCACAATGAATCAATAGAGCTGCACTTGCAAAGTTTTGGCTGTAAATAATGTTAAGAAAACACCAACAATTCTTATTCACATTACAACTTTGTAAGAAATGTAAAAAAGATTTTGTATACGCCTTTTCGGGGCAGTACATATGTATACAAATGTACATGTACAAATTAGTGGCCCCCTCATATTTTTTATTGTTTGTTGTTTGATAGAGATCCCCATTAGTTATTACTAAAAGTAGGATGAGCTTGTCTTCCTGGAGTCCACCAGACAAAAAAAAATCAGTTAACAATTAAAAAAAACTAAAAATTAAACATTATTGACATTATTATTATAAAAGAGGTCATCAGAAATCATTTCAATAAATTGTTACATTCATGTCCATTACAAAAATCTCACTTTCAAACAATAAATATGTTAATTCACAACTCACACATTTAAATTGTGCATTCTCAAGAAATAATAAAAAAAAACTTTACTATTCAGTTCAAGTGCAGAATATTCAGTGGGCAATTATTCCAATAAACGATGGCACGATAAATAACCGTTCTCTTTAAGGCATTTGATTTTGGACATGGTAACATCATCTGACTACCATTAGCTGACCTTGTCACATAAGAATGGATCTGAAAATGTAGTTATATAAGAAAACATGTTGAAAAGAATAGAAAGTGTTTCTTCTTCTTTTAATACTATATATAAATATAATGTATATATCTATACCTACTGCATATAGTTTTCAACAATCAGTAGAAGGTTGCTTTCAAATGAAAATATAATATAGAATATACAATTTGATCTGATCATTTTATTCCCTAGAGTTCTGTAGAGCATCCTTACCTTTACAACAAATGTCTCTTTGTTGACCATGCTTTGGACAATCAGGACCTTTAGAAAATAAATATGTACATATATGTCATTCTAACAAAGAGAAGCACATAAATCATTCTAATGTAAATATTTTTGTGAATGAATTTCATGGTTGAGTATAGTAGATCATTTACAAAAAAAAAAAAAAACACTTCATTTTGTAGAGCTAAAACACAGTTTGATGTTAAGGTGTGACATCACATTTGACCACATTAAGAAATGTTAAAGGTACTAAATTGCTTTAAAAGTGCTGTTGATTCATCTGTTGGTATTTACAAGAAATCCTACAAAAACTGACTGTATAAAGCAAATTTCAAGCATGCTTTGATTAATTTCCCTGGTTTATCAGCATAAGGTGACCAGCTGTTCTTTGCTGAATTTAAACATGTGACAGACAAGATATCACAGAAAAGAAAATCACCTAAAGTGTCTAATATTTATTCACAAATTACTTCATCAAAGAATAAGGGAAATTGTTTAATATAAGTGGAAATATGACAAACAAGGGTCCAAGTTTGCTTTGTCAACATGCACTTTGAGCAGGCTGGTTAGGGTGGTAAAACATTTGTTTTCCAAAAATGAATAAGAATAAAATAAATCTCCATGCCAACCAGTTTGTAAGAGAAATTTCACAAGTAAAGCTCTTCTGTCCCATCATGAAAAACATCTGTTTTTTTGTATCTCGCTTGGCCTTCAAGTAAAAACATGGACTTTGTTCAGATTAGAAGAGGATTAACCTTTTATAAGCACCAGTTTATGGTGGGTCTGATTTAAAACACAGGATGGATATGTGGAAATGTTCCTCATCATAACTATTAAGTATGCTTGATGTTGAGGGCTCATTACCATTCCAAAGGCTGCTTGTTAGACACAATTAGATAGAGGACTCTGAAATGTCACACAATTTTAATAAAAAAGAACCTGAATAACTGGGAATGGGAAATAGAATTAGATATCTAAGCAGATAAATATTACAAAAAAATACTGTTAAGATAGAGATTGTATGGTCAAAGATCTAAGCTATAGTCCTTTAGAATGTTTTAGAAGACTAAAGGAGAGGGTGTAAGGTATTAACAGCTAGTATTACATTAAAAATGCATTATTTCTTAATCTGTTTGCCATTAGTTTAAATTACTAAAGCAACATTTATACTTTTTTATTATAGAGATCTTTACATTTTGTGTCAAGAAATGTGTAATATTTATAATAATTATAAGAGCATGTCTAAAGGTTTGAAGTGAGAGAACTTCACCTACCTTATCAGTGACTCCCACTACTTTACACATTTCCAGATCTTCTACGGGTGAACTCAAGTGTCGGATTGGGCGAAATCTCAGACTGCTGTAGCCCTAGCAATCAATCCCAAAGATAACACAAGTCAGGTGCTGGGCTATGGTGGATAATGAAAATCCTTGATTACAAGCAAAGGTGATTTTTAAATTATTTTCCTTTTAGGCAATTTTATTAATCTCTACTCTTTGAAATACCCTGTGGATGGAATTAGGTGCATGCATACATAATCTTGCTTTTCTTAGTACCAATTTGCTATATGCATTTTCTGGCCAAGTATTGCATAAAATATTGAAATGTTTCCACGGCAGCAGGAAAAAAACACCAGATTAATCTTTGAAAGCAAAACTGTGATATTTATTATGTATACGTGATGTAGAAAACTTTTGAAACATTATGACTTAAATAAACACTAGCTAAGGAAATATGTTTAGGTTTTCTTAGCATTGTTCAATTTTTGTTAGAGGTAGGTTACTATGGGTATGACTTACCCCTAAATGAGAGCCTCCTTTTCCAAGGTTATCCTGCAGATGGGTTATGAAGATTTCTTCAGCTCGCTTTAGATACTGAGTGGTCTTCCTCTTTACAGCCTCTCTCCTATCTTTGTTTGGGTCCACTATAAATAAATAATAAAAAAAAAACAATTAAAATTCCTGTAGCTCTGCTGATCCTACATGTTACACAGCTGACAGACTGTTGACACTATGGGGAAAACATGGCTTTATCATCAAATCTCTCTGACTTCCTGTTCTTTTTTATGTCACTGTCACATGCCGGTCTTGTGCAAACCTGGTCATTCAGAATGAATCACACCATCTACTCACACTGGACTCCATTCAACAGTAAATCCACTCCGTTCTTGTAGTAGCTGAAGGCTGCTTCATAGTCTTCGTTGACCTCGCTGTCCAGAGCCATTCGGATCTGCTTGGCTGCTTCCACCAGGTAATCTCTTTTCGCCATCGCTGAGATTCTTCTGGGTCTCCCAAGGTCCTGATGGGCCTACTAACATCATAGATAGTGGAATGTTGGAGTGGATGCATAGAGACCTGAGCAAGCTGCCTAATTACACTTCAAACTGAAAGTAGACATGAAGCAGGTGCAGGTGCATCAAAAATAGAGGAGAATTCAGTCACCGAAGCTAGATCTTACCTTTGCACCTGTGTCTTCTTTTCAGCAGTAGGACACATCTCTGTCTGTTGTCTGATTCCTTAGTGCATATCTGTACCCAGGGATGTCACAGCTCAAGTATTTATACCAGGACATGGTCATCTGAGCCAGTGTAAAAGAAGAATTAACCTTTCAAACAGAACAGGAAGTGAAAACAGGCTTTGCCTTCTATTTTAGATAAAGAGAAAGAAAGAGGACCATTGTATAAAATACAGAGTGCTGGTAAATGGCTTGAGAGCAACATGGTGAAACTGTTGTTCCACCTGTTTTGGTCTAACAATATGCAAAATGTAAATGGTCAGATTATAGCCATACAAATCACTTTCCTAACTTATACTGTAATTATTTGAAATTCATTATGCAGTTTATATGCATGAAAATAGAAGCAGTTTTTATGAGGTTTTATTGGCATGCAAATTAGAGCATTTTGTGAAGTTAATGACAAATAATCTAAAAAAGTTTATTTTGCCTTTTTTATTTTGCTATCCTTTACTCCAACTCCTTTTAATAGAATCAGATGCAAATTGGTCCTGTGGTCAGATGGCTATGAAAAAATAATATTTTTCCTTTTATGCAAGTCAAGAATATGGCATCAAACGAAATAGTTTTATAATGAATACGAGGAACAATGGTGGTTTCAGGACCTTGATGTGGGTTTGCTATTTACAGGCAGGAAGCTGGAAAAGTGATGTGTTCAATTTGTACTCAATGGGTGGAATTTCTGACCTCTTAGTAAAAAACTCCAATAGGTATGCCCCAGAACGTCAGAATTACAAGTTTTAGAGTTAGGGCAACAGAACCCAACCTCCACGTGTAATACAGCTGCTACTCACTTTAACAGTAACAAAATCTTATTTTCAGATAGTTTTTTAGCAGTTCTTAAAAATGAAATTTAGTTATATGTACAATTAAGGGTTTTAAAAACAAGATAGATAGGTTAGATGCACTAAATACTGTGCAGGCCAGTGAAAAATTGAATTGCCAAAGTTGCAAAAGTGACCACATATATATTTTTCAGAAAAGCATAAAACTGGAACACTACCACCACACTGAATGAATGAATGAATGAATGAATGAATGAATGAATGAATAACTTTATTTCAGACATCCAGTAAAATGTCAAATTTAACAGATACAAATATTATGCATATTGAATGATAAATATACAATTAGTTTTATGCATAATTTAGTGCTTATGTCATAAAAAAGGGGTATGAAGAAGTATAATACCGGTATATTAATTCATACTCCTTCTCTTTCCTAGTCCTAAACACCAACAATCTTCCCTATTTCTACTTAACAATAGTCCATAGTAAAAAATTCTATTAAGTGAGCAAATGGCTTAATTTATGTACACATAAACACACATATACACATTCATGTGTTCCTACACACATCTTTGCTCACTTTGACTTTATTATTTAAAGTCAACACAAGCATTGCGAAAATATGTAAACACCAATCTACAGTGAATAAAAGTGCCCGATCATTTTTAACTTCTTTCTTCCATCTTATATCTTTTATCTTGTTATAAACACCTCCCTGCAGTTCTTTGCTATTAAAGAATCATGGATCTTGCATGTAACCAATTGATTATTTAAAGAAAATGATGAATACTTGTATTATTTGCTTTAAAATTGTGTGGACAATTAACTTCTTTGGATCCTTTCTAATATATTTTTTTTATTGTCATGTAATCCTTTGTTATGAAATTCTTACTTAAATGTCCCTAGAATGTTGGTTAATTAATTGTTTTATCTGTTATTTTATTTTCTGTCTCTGTCAAGCTATACTTTAACAATTCTCTATACAGTGTGTAATTTTTACAGGTATTTTGCAATTCTTTTTAATCCACGGATCATCAGAATATTTTTTCTTTTTTTGGTAATTATTTTTTATTGACAGTGTTTATCATATACATGTTTGGCCATTTTTATCAGTGTTTTTTCCCTGGGATATTAAGTCTTTGGACTAAGTTGATATTATCTGAATGGAATCATGGACTCCTCTGTTCTTATTTATTTTTACTTTTGTCTGTCATCCTTAGCATCTTGCCTGTATCAGCTGTCAGAAACCACTGACACTGGTGTGTTATCATTGTATTGCGCCACAAACATTGATAGAGGGTCACTGATATTATAAATTAAAAAATCAGCTTGTCTTGTTATCTATAAGCATTGTAAATATATCATCTGTTATTGTGGCAAAGTGAGTTGCAATTCTACTGGGTGTGGGGATTTTTGGATAAAAAGGTCATACTGTACACTGTATTTATAAACTACTTAGTAGGGTCATGCATCTGCGAGAATAGAAAATCAATATTAAAGTCTCATCAGAAGAAAGATAGATACTAATTTACATTTGTGAATGCTTCTTTAAACCCGGGACAAAACCTGGTGTTCTATAAATGCAGCCAACCAGAACATTTGTCTCGTCCTCAATACATTCAACCATTATTCTGTCAACTATGCCCTCAATCGCCTTTGTCAATTTATCGATAACTTATATCTCATGTTTCTGCCACACAGCCACTCTTCCACCATTTATTCTCACTTTAATTAAATTCATATCCTTCCAACTTAAAATCAGTCTTCCTTTCATAGCTAACCCATGACTCGGGATATTGTAATGATCCTAAACTGTTGTGTAAACTGGCCTATAATGTGGTCAAACAAGCTTTAACAGTAATAATAATAATAGATAATTATTATAGATTTATAGATAATATTTTCTGTTTTATTTGCCTGTTATATGACTCTTCAGCGTATACAATTATTTTCTGGCTCAATGTCCGAGGTTCTCGCCTGTTTTGAATCCATAGTCTCTGCTACTGATGTAACATGTGCAACTGTTTGTAAATCAGTACATGTTGATTGCGCAATCCAACTTGGTTGCATTAGTGTTACTTTCTGTCCTCACATGGTTTTCATGTCAATTTCTCCAGCTCCTTAGAATCTCTGATGAAGATAATCTTTCTCTCCTCTGGTGATCCGTTCAGTTTAACAAAAGCCTTTCAGTGCTTCTTCCCCCAAGTTAAAATTTTTCCTTGCTTATTCAGGATCCTGGCCTCCCTGGTAAGGTCACTGTTCTTCTTGGTCAGATGCTCATTGATTTAAACATCACCTAAGTCCCCCCTAGTCTCTTTCCTTTTTTAAGCAGAGTTAATTTATGCTTTCTTGTGACGATCCTCATGAGATCCCCTACATGGGGTGGCAAGCTTCAATGTGCTCTCAGTTTAGCTCAATCCCAGGACTGGTTCTGCTCGAGGTTTCTTCATGTTAAAAGGGAGTTTTTCCTCTCCACTGTCGCTACAAGCTACTTAGTGTGAGGATTGCCTTCAAGTCAATGAGTCGAAGCAATGAACTGGTTTTCCTTTGATAGAAAACTTTAAATCAATTTCACTGTATAATATGGGGAACTGTAAAGTGCCTTGAGTTGACGTGTTGTGAATTGGTGCTATATAAATAAACTTCATTGAATTGAATGGAGAAAATGACCTGTTTTTGCACTTGTGAGTCCAACCCTGCAGGTTATCCACAGTTGTCAGCTGCCACTGTGTGACATATGACTGGGGTTTAACCTGCAGCCCAATGACACTAATAAAAATGTATCCTTGTATATTGTTCCAATCTGTTCAGTAAATAGGCAATCCTCTTGTCCTTCTCCCCATTTTGAAGGATTAGAGCATTTACGCCTTCAACCACCTCCAGAATAGAAAAGCAGAAACCATGTCAGTACAAAAATCCAGAGATTATCTTAATGAACTCAACCTCTTCTTCCGATGGTGTCTGGTTTTATAGATTTATTCTATCTTTTTATCCATGTAACAAGATATAAGAAATCCAAGAAGCATCGTTAAAAACCATAAACCGGAAGTGTTATAACCCCCATGTCAAAGTCCAGAAATAAATCAATTTGGAAATTTGATTGATGTTGACATCTAATCAGTTTTATAATTGAGATATTTTGGGAAGAAGAAATACCCCAAAAATCTTTAATCTCAAAATTTGCAAGGCTGATAGAAAGATAAATACTCCTAAAGAATTTATAGCTGAAAGTTTGGGAAAACATGGTTCTGCATAATATATACTTACAGTGCATTTGCCTTTTAAAAACAGGAAAAGCATTCACTTCACAAATATGGACTATTTTGATTTAGTATCAAAACTAATATCCCAATGAAATCTATTTTACCTAATAGTTGTAACTGAAATTTGACAAAGTGGCAAGAATACTTTTGCAAGGTACTCTTTATGGCTTTGTAGGCTACAACTTAAGGAGCAATATATGAAATAACGATAGTTGTCTAATAATGATATCATCTTAACCACAACTGAAACAACTTGGACGTATTCATTAGTTTCATAGCTATTTGACAAGCACATTTTAGTCAATGTAAGGAAAAGAAAGCCATCTTAAGTGTCCTCCATCGTTATCTATCATCCTTTCAATGTACTTCAATATCCTTTCACAGATCTGAGCCAGAATATAGCAGTATCAATAAATTACTAAAAACAGAAAATAACTGTATATGTGGAGATAAGACACACTGTACCTACTGTGTAGTAAGCATGGCCTGGAGACCGAGCCCAACAGCATCAGCAGCTTCAGCAGCATCAGCACCAGCAGCGGCCTGGATCATTTGCAGAAGGAACATACTCATCCTACTGAGCAGGAGAGGGGGAGGGAGCTCAGCAGAAGCTGCTGATTGGTTGAGCATGATGTCATTTAAGGGTGCCATTTCACGCAAGGCACTTGCTTCCCCCCACTCTTCAGAGATGCTGGAAGATTTAAAGAGACAGCGCTGTTTTGAGTGGCAAGTCTGGAAGGACCATTTCTGCTCTGATTTATTTCAGCAATGGAGTTCAGTGTTCACTATGCCAATTCAACCCCTCACCCTATATAATAGCTAATATGTTTGGATATTCTCTGCTGTGCACCTATAATGTGGGATATACTCCTCCCACTTAAATATTATAATGGATGCTCTGTACCAGAGGGAGCCAGGCTCCAACTACAGCACAAAAGAGAGTCACCCCCAACCACCCAGGCACACACCCTAAGGGAGGGCAGGTTTACAGAGTGGAGTTAAGAACACCGGCATGACCATGAAATCTGATCCTGCAACCTTATTCCAAATATTCCAAGGAGGGAGGGTTGCTGAAACCTAGATTATTCCTTATGCTTCTTTAATTGTAACATATAAAGATTTTGCATTCATCGAAACTAAAACAGTCTGTAAAGATTTTTTGTTTTCCAAAAACAAAAGCCTTATCAAGAAACAGTGAAAATTAGCAGCGACAGAGATATATAAAATTTATATTTAGAGCATGAAGCAGGTACTGCATCAAGAGGCACATCTTAGCATTCTTCATGTGTATTTGTTTCTTAATGCTTAAAAACAATTGAGATGATGACAAAATATCCTTTTTGTTTTATTTTCCATAACTGAATATTTTAAACAAATAATTCAGGAGCAGAGACGTGGCCAATGGGCTGAATGTTATCTGGACCATAATGCAACCTTTCAACAATTAATAAAACTAATTTCAGCTATTTGGATGTAAACAAATCCCAATTTTGTGTCTTCTTGTGTATTTTAGAAAATTTATTGCAAATCTCCATTTTAAAAGTTCTCTTTTGATCGATATATGAGAAAAAAATATATATTTGCATACATCTGTTACAGGATCCATCAAATAATGGAAATGAAGGCAAGTTTCATCTCCAAATTTAAAACGTAGAACTAAAATACTGCGACGTGTGTCTTTTCTTAAAAAACAAAAAAACAAAAACAATAATAACAAATAACAAAAACACATCCCACAATACACTCCAGACAGCATGTGGATGCTTCAGTTTTTTTTTATTCAAGAAAACAAGGGAAAACATACAACAAGGTGTAGTTTCCTAGAGGTTTAAGAAGAAAGAAATTGCAGATCAGTCGTATGAATCACAATACGAAGATCAAAAATATACTGAATCATTCTTTGTTAAATTTGACGTTATATGACACATAATAGCCATCGTTGTACATGTAGAGCTTCTGGTCATAGGGATTATAATCCAGGTTGCTGTATTTTTCCTGGAACTTCTTGAAGGTGATGCTGAGGTATTTCTCCTGCTTGGTCTTGGTGTCATAAGCATAGAAGATCTCCTCAGTGCTTATATCCACTGACCTGGTGGCATACATCACTCCACAGACCATGAAAGCATTGCCGGCTGTCTGTTTGTACACATCAGTACGCCACTCATCCTCAATCCCAAAAGATTTTTCATCTATTTTAGCAATGACAATTTTCCCCATGTTTTGGTTTGAAGCGTACATTACCCATAAGCCACTTTCATCAGCTGCAAAGTCCAGGTTCTGATCGCTTGAGTAGGCATAAGAAAAACTCGTACTTGCAGATGAAATGACTCTGTAGTCATATGCGGAAGAGGTCAGATTGTACTTGGTCATGCTAAAGGGGCTGTTATGCTGATAGTAGATGGCATTACTGCGAACTATGTAGTTGTTTCCAACACCTAACCAATCATTTGGTAGGTCAATGTGTTTTGAGGCTTTCCTCAGGATCAGGTTATCATAGTTAGAGTAAGAATAAAAGTCATAAACTGCTCCAGGGCTATTGTAACCACCATAAAAGTACATGTTTTCATTACCTCGTATGGGCTTGGAGTCTCTCCCCCAGCCACCATACAGATAACCTGGATTTAAGTGATAATTTAATTGGACCACCAATGGATTGCTGAGGCTTAAGATTCCAGTGTGATTGCAGTTTCCTGAAAAAAAAAAAAAAGGTTGTTAATAATTGCCCATCTCAGTTATTCCTAGTTTATAGTTAATTGAAAGATGATTCAATTCAATTCAAATCAGTTTATTTATATAGCGCCAATTCACAACACAAGTCATCTCAAGGCACTTTACAGTTTAACCAGATCAAACAGTCAAATTGATCAAAAGTTTTCTATCTAAGGAAAACCAGTTGATTGCTTTGACTCATTGACTCAAATGCAATCCCTCACACTAAGTATGCTTGTAGCGACAGTGGAGAGGAAAAACTCCCTTTTAACAGGAAGTAACCTCCAGCAGAACCAGGCTTAGTGTGAGCGGCCATCTGTCGAGGCCGACTGGGGTTCAAGGAGACAGAAGCAGAGATACAAGAAGCAGCTGTAAAAGGCGGAAACACAAGAAACACACAGCTAGGCAGACGAGCTCCCAGCCAGCTCCCATGTCAGAGGTTGAAGAGAGCGCATCCAGCCAGTCACATTCAGAGAAACAGGAAATACTACACACTACACTAGAAAACAGGCCCATCTCCATCATCTATAAACAAGGGTGTTGATGGCAGCTGATATTTCTCTCCAGGATGGTGTCACAGCAAAACAGGAACAAAGGCAAAGCTACTATGAGAAAAAGCAGAGAGAGCATAAAGTGAGAGATTGAACTAACAGATTCTGCA
>NW_015150832.1:775824-808451 GCF_000732505.1 Cyprinodon variegatus
TATATATATATATATATATATATATATATATATATATATATATATATATATATGTAAAGTTATTATCTTCTTGTTTGTAATTCTTTTTTGCTTACTCTCCTTGGTAGGGGGTCTGCTGGACAGCTGTATACAGTCTTTCCTATGATTGTGTTGGCCATACTTTGATGACAACACTCTATTCTGCATTAACAGATCATTTTTAACTTAATCTATATTGAATTATTTTCAATTTTTTTGATAAACTGAAATTGTTTTTTTTTTTCTGTGTCAGCTGGAGGCAAAAATGAAACCACAATTTATCAGTCTGTGTGTAATGAATACAAGTAATAAGTATAAGTACAAATTTCTGACTTAGATTTCTGAAATAAAATAACTTTTTATGATAATTTAATCTAATAAGATTGTTATTTAGGAAAGATCATTTCACCTTCAGCTGCTAGAGTGCAAACTATTATTAATCATGTCAGGCAGATTTCTCACCAATGTCTGGATTGATGATCTCTTGGTCCTTCTGGCACTCCTCTAGCTTCTTCTGCAGCTTGGCAAACTCATGCCTGATCACCTCCAGGTTGCTCTTGTCATATGTCTCCAGCTGGTTCACAATGAGCGTCATGTTGTGGATCTAGAAGCAAAAATAAGGGGAAAATGTTAATAGTATTTCAGGAAGGAATTCATCTAAAGTTGTCAGGCCTTGAAAGCAACATATTTCAAAACAATGGTAGCTGATTCTTATCCAGTTTCAAGATTTTTTGCAGGTTTTCTTAGGCAATAAATCGAATCACACAATTCCAACATGTATTATGAGACTCCATGAAGATTGCTTTCAATTAGTGATTATTTCACCTCAGTGTAGAGACTGTCGAATAGAGGAGAAGAGGAGTTGAAGGAGTCCTTAAGCTGAGAAACCAGAGCCTCAAATTCCCTGAGCTCAACCCTAAGCAGCTCAAAGTCCAGGAGGATGTAATCATCAGGGCTACTTCCTAAGATGTTCACTCTGGATTCCAGATCCTTCAGCTGAGCAAGATAGATCAACATTTTCCCTTCGTACTTCACCATCTGAAATAATTAAAAAAGAAGAGAAGTTATTAACTTATTTCATCACATAGCAGTTTTATTTATTAGGTAATTCCTAACAGAACCTTATCAATTTGGATTTCCACTTCCAGGATTAAATCACTGCTGACTTGCTGCATGTGCTCAACCCGATCAGCAGGGAAAGTGGTGTCAGGGAGAAAAACATGGCAGACACACTGACCAGACGAACCCACTGAAGTAGTCACGTTTCCAGATTCCCAGTCTTGCACTGGCTAAAGTGTGACACAGAAATAACAATTGATTAAAAAAAAATACAAAATATGTATTGAGCATATCACAGACATAAGGATTACTTACAATCCAAGCCGAAGCAGGACTAAAGGCACAGAGGAGCAGAAACAGAACCAGCAGCATCATGTCTCAGTGCACCTCTCAAATGTCTCTTCAGACTGTGCCGGAGTTTTTATAGACGCTCATATCAGATCTTTCCCAAACACCTTCTCTCTTCACGTGGTTACTACCTGATCTGGTGCTTAAACAGCTGCTTAATTGCAAAGGCTGGGTATCCACAGCATAAAGTGTAATCTAAACAAAGGGTGGGGATGTGAAATTACCACATGTGGTGACATCTTACAGTCTTATTTATAGTCCTTTTAGTGAACTTAATATTTGTATAATGGTGGGGCAAAGCGATACTTTATCTGCATAAGGATATTTAGATTGTGACTGGGTCATTATTGCTTGCTTCTTCAGGTGCATGTTGAACTTCCAGTATGAGGTGCGATCCGAACGTTGGGTGCGGATGAGAAATTGGCCATCTGTCATGAAATCTAACAGCACTGTTTTTTTCCCGCTTTTTGAAATGAGCAGCACTCCAGAAAGTCTTAACTTTTTCAACATGGCTGGATTAAACATAAAGGTTGAAGTTGAATCAAACCCCTTCAGATCCATGCCTCCCCTGCATCACTCAGGTAAGGAAATCAGTCATCAGTTGTCATCAACCAACTCCTTTCTGATCTGGCTGCTTTCTCCCCTCAGACCAGCCTGAAAGTTCTACTGACGTTCTGCAGTTCTCTGCTCCCAGATTCCTGTAGCTTTTTTAAATGAAACATCAAAACTCAGTGGTTCTCCGTGTGGTTCTGCATATGGGTCAAACTACAAACCAACATTACATTTTCATGAATCAACATACCTGTCAGCAGGTGAAAAGGTTTTACTGTACACTTCCTGAACATTAAAGAATAAACTTGATTTCAGTGATTGCCTCAAAGTGTTGCTCAACAAAATCTTAGTTCAGGAGATTCGTCTGGCTTATTTACTTGTTTTATTTATTAATAGTAAAATAACCATATAACACACCACCATTTATCTCAGTAAATTTCTAGATGGACTATTGACATTACATTTTCACCAGATGTCGGTAACAATCCATGCAATTCACACATACAAATACATATTTTTTAAAAATGATAGTTTAAGATTGTGGGATTTATAGAGGAAACAAGCACCCGCTCCTAACCAGAGAGTGGCAGCAGTGACTAATGACAGCTTCAGATTTAGATTCCAAAAGTCATGATCCAGACATGCAAGTTTTAGCTAAAGGTGTGGGTCAATATTTGCTGCTTAGAGAAGGTATGTGCTCTATGATTTTCTTTTTCTAGTTTTTACTATGTATTCAGAAAAACGTTTGCATGGCTTCACGGGTGGATGAGATCCATCCTGAGATCCTTAAATCTCTGGATATTATCATGGCTAACATGTCTCTTCAACATCATGTGGAGGTCTGGGACATTGCCCCTATACTGTCAGATTGGGATGGTGGTTCCCCTGCATAAAAAGAGGGACTGGAGGTCCCCAAGACGAACCATGCTAGGGTGCCTGAGAGGAGAGTCCAGGGGATTGCTAAACCTCAGCTTCAGGAGGAGTATTGTGGTTTTCATCCTGGTCATGGAACATTGGACCAGCCTTATACCCTCTGCAGGAGGCTCAAGGGGGTTTGCTCAACCGGTCCACATGTGTTTTGTAGACCTGGTGGTATTCAATTGTGTCCCTCATAGTGTCCTGTGGGTGGCACTCGGCGTATGGAGTCGAGGTTCCTCCAGTCTCTGTACAAACATAGCCAGAGTTTTGTCTGCATTGCTGGGTGCCCCCAGGGGCCTCCCTAGGGATGTTTTCTAGGTAGCTCCCACTGGGAGGAGGCCCAGGGTAAAGCCCCAAGACACACTGAAGGAACTATATCAGTAGGCTGGCCTGGGAGAGCCTCGGACTTCCCGCAGAAGAGCTGGAGGAGGTTTCTTAAGATAGGGAAGTCTGGGAATCTCTGCTGAGACTGCTGCCCACACAACCCAGTCATTATCATAAATCTAAAGTTTTGGTCTAAGGTTTGTACTTCCCACAGGATTTCTCATGCAAATCTTATAAATTAAGCTTCTTATTGGCTTGTTTCTTTTGAGTCTTCCTAATAAGTAATTGTGCCATTATGAAATTGGATTTTATATGTGTCTGTTATCAGGAAATATTTTTGGTTAATTTCACTTTCTTCTAGTGTATGATAAATGGAAACTTTAAGCACTACAAGCACCATTTTCACATCCAGTCACAATAACGATCAACAGTCTTAAAAATTAATTTTCCCATAAACTTGGATCAAGGTTGTGTGAGCCCCTCCCCATCCACCATTTTTCAGTTTATGGACTTTTCCTGACTTCAGAAGACAATAAAGAGTATAAATCTTTTGAAAGGGTGAGCCACTCTACTGTTTATCTGTGAGACTTAGGAAAATTCCAATAAAGAAGAAAATAATAAGAGAAAATTTGACTTGATAATCTTTTTTTCCCCCTAAAATTTCAGAATCTGATAAGATAAGAGTTGGAAGTTTCATAGCGGCATTTACTAGCAACACTCAGGTGTGCAAGGTATGCTAATAGCTGATTAGACCAGAAATTAAAACCCCTGGACATATGCTGCCTTCGGGTGGTCTGGTAAAAATGATCCTTTTCACTTAAAGTCGAAATAACCAGCACACAAGTGCTTTTGTTGTGGTAGAAAAGAAAAACATGTTGGATGCAAATATTATCACGAGCTGCTATTTGGGCAAGACAGTTAGACTTCCTAATTCATCTGCTATATGAAGAAGAGGGAGAAGTAAATGCATGAACTGATTGGTAGCGACTATCTGATAAAAACAAAGAATAATGGTCCATTAAAAAACGACACAATTTTAAATAGTGATATATCCTAAAGATATATAGCAGAAGAACACTTCATGATGCACTATTCACCATACACAATCATTTCTCTGCTGTGTGCCATGTTGAAAGGTCAAAGTTCACCTCGTCTTGACAACTCAAGTATCATAGAACTTTCCCAGATTTCCAGTGGAAATTACAAAAGGAGTGTTCATGTGCAATTTTCATGTTGGCTTTTGGTATTTGCCATAATTAGGATACTACATGACGGCATCAATATTGCATCCTTTTTTTTTTCTGTTGTTTAATTTAATCGAGACAGTTGCATTTTCTTCAGGTCTAGGGGCTGCATTGTAGAAAAGTGTTTACCATCGTAAGAAGGGCCTGGGTTCAAGTGTTAGCCTGGGTATTTGTACTTGGCGTTTGGATTGTCTTTTTATATTTTTGTCTTTAAATTGCCCCTTGGTATAAGTGTGTTTGGGTGTGGTTGTTTGTCCTGTATATTCCTGCAAAGACCTGTGCAGGGTCTAACCCGCCTCTAACCAAAAGACTGCAGACATAAGCTCCAGCCCAAGCAAGAGGCATAGAAGACTTATGCTGCAATCTATTTCCCTTTATCATTTTTATGTCACTAACTGTTATCTAATTATTTATTTTGATCAAATATGAAAAATACTTTTTATATAGTTATTTTATTTAAAATTTTTCATTTTATTTTATTTCATTAAGTGAATAACTGTTAAAGTAGTTTCTTACACCTAAAGCCAGCATTGTTTTGTAAAGATTTTTTTTGAGCATAAAACCTTAGTATAAAATTATTTTCCATATTTTCTGATTTGATTTTAATATAACCGTCTTATTTCCCGATTTCAGAAAATGATGAGCAGTGAGCATGACAACAACACCTTTAGGATGCTTCAAATCATTTATTAAAGGTCAGGAAAAGAGATAGTGAAAGGAAGAAAAAGAAACTCATTAATCATTTGTCTCAAATAGCTCTTTCAATAACAGAAAATTATCTAGGTGACCAGTAAAACTGGTGGTTGAACTGTGGCCTGAACTGTGTGGTTAAACCAGAGATGGTAGCTCACATAGTAACCATCATTGTACATGTAGAGCTTCTGATCAGTGGGATTATAATCCAGATTGTAGTATTTATCCCGAAACCTCTCAAAGAGAATACTGATGTACTCCTCCTGCTTAGTGTTAGTGTCATATTTGTAAAATATCTCTTCTGTTAGGGTGTCTATTGTTCTGACTGCATAAAAAACACCACAAATCATGAAGGCATTAGTAACACTTGGTTTATAAACACTGGTCTTCCATTCCTCCTCAATCCCAAAGGAAGCCTCATTTATTTTAGCAATGATCATCCGACCCCCAGATTCTTCTGTAGCATAGGTCACCCACAGGCCTGCTTCATCTGCTGCAAAGTCAAAGTTCTGATTAGGGGAGCTGGAGTAGGAGAACTTGGGGGAGGCCTTAGCAACCACCCTGTACTCATATTTCACTGTGGTGAAATTTAGTTTTGCAATTGCGAACGGGTTGTTTATCTGATAATATAGGGTGTTATCACGGACTATAAAGTTGTTTCCTGAACCATACCAACCACTGGGTAAGGAGTGATGTAGAAAAGGCGTTCTCAGAATTAAGTTTTTGTAGTCAGTGTAGAATCTGATGTCCACCATCGTAGTGGAGGAGTAACCCGAGTACCAGTACATGGACTCTCTTTCGGGAATAGGCTTTGAATCTTTCCCCCAGCCTCCATAATAGTAGCCGCTACTTAGGTGGGCATTCAGTTGGCTCACCAAAGGCTTGCTGACCCTGATTATACCAGAGTGAGCACATGAGCCTGCAGAGAGAGAGAGAGGGTGATCAGTCCTATGAGTTCAGGGAATGTTCCCAAATTTTGTCATTATGGGAATAGGCTCACCGATGTCGGGGTTAAACAGCTCCTGGTGGCGTCTCTCACACTCCTCAAGCTCAACTTGTAGCTTTATATACTCTCTGCGAGTTGAAAGAACTAAATTCTTATCATGGATCTTCTCCAGTCTGTTCAGGGTTTCCACCATTACGCTGATCTGTAAGAGCACCCATACTTCTGTATTAGTCAAAGATTGTAATGGTGTACCAATCACTGTTCAGTTTGCATAAAGCTTCTAACATACCTGTACATGCAGGGATTCAAAGACAACAATCGAAGCATTGACTGAGAGCTGCAGCTCTAAAACCAGAGCCTCCACCTGTTTGATCTGCACGTTTATCTCTTCAAAGTCAGCTTCTTTGTAGTCATCTGGATTTTTCTCCATAGTATCAACTTCTAATGTCAGCTTTTCAATTTTTTCTGCATACTCTGTAATTTTAATTTCAAATTCTTCAATCTGAAAGTACAAAAATATAAGAATTCAGAGCAGATTGATGGATTTTTCCTCATCAGAAACACATTATAATATTATTTTTCAGGAGTATTAAAGCATCACATTTGCAGTAGTTACAGCCTTATAACCCATTACCATCATGCATACTCATCAGTACCTTTCCCATCTCCAGCTCCAGCATATGTGAGATTTCATCTGCTGTCTGCTCCACCACCTCCAAATCGGCAACAGGAAAAGTAGAACTGGGCAGGAAGGCATCACAGGTGCACTTCTCCCCTCCTCCTGTCTCATTCCTTACACTCCCTCCCCTCCACAGGCCTCCAACCTGAGACGAGAAATAGAGGAAACAGATCAGATGATGTAGGATGCAAGAAATGTGGAAAATGATATTCTTACGTTTTGCCATACATACCCCCATGGCCGCTGTGGAGCTCAGCAGTGCTGAGAGTATTAGAGTCTTGATCATTGTGCAGTCTGGTCGTTATGACTGAGAAAGCTTGTTCTTTACCATTTATATAGCCTGTCAAAAACTAATCCTGGATGCAACACCTGCACAGTTCACACAATTGTTGGCCAAGGCAGGTAACAGTATATGTACTTCCCATCTTCCTTAGCCCCCATATAATAAATAGTCAAATGTTTGCAGAAAATTATCTCTGTGTAGGCATGGGTGTGCCAGAGAGGTCACAATACTGTACAGTCTGCAGGCATTAAAAGTAATAAAGAAACAGAGTTAAATGGAGCAAGACCATGACTGTATAGGAAACAAATTAAAGCATAAAGAAATCAATCATCTCTGGATACTGGATTAAAATGCTTTGAATATTGGTTTATCGTCAGATGAGTTTGGAGAGTGAAGAAATATATAAATAGAAAATTACTGTCGCATCAGAACAAAGAACATTAAAAAATGTCAATGAAACTCAGTTTTAGCTTTAATATATTTTTTTATTGTTGAACACACATTAGTTGATGCTCTTCATAGGTTTCTTTGTGTCTTTATCACTGTGCTTCTTCAATTTCTGTTTCTTTAACTTCTTAGCTTTGACTTTACCCTTTGGCTGCTCTGCATTAAGAGCCGGCCTGGACCTGGTCAGGCTGTTGCCAGTAGGACTTAGCTTACTGGGCTCCATCTCTAGATCAGAGCGAATGCCCTGAGCAGAGACGGATTTGCTTGTTGGAGAGTGGGAGGAATCAGCCAGCAAGTTGGGTTGAGAGTAGGACCGCATCGCCGGAGAACTGGTTGGACGGTAAGGGGAGGTACCTCCTAACATTGGCAGATGGGCATGGTCGCTGCTCATGTTGGTGACAGAATAGCGACTGCTGTTTGACATTAGAATGTGGTGCCAGGAACTGAGAGGGGTAGCAGAAAAGGGCTGCGGGCCACCTGAGTCTTCTTTGGCACCTCCTGGGGAGATGATCATGGAGCTACGAGGCGTGACGGCTTCCACTGCGGTCTGGAAGGTCTTCAGTATGCGGTCACTCTTCTGCTTCTCTTTCTTCTGACGGGATTCCACTTTCTTCAGCTGACGGCGATGATCTCTCATCATCTGTTTTCTAGTATCTGCCAACCCCCTGAAGAAAAAAATCAAATAAAACAAAACTAACCACTGTAAAACTGTCAAGAAGGCTTTGCAATAACATGTGATTTTATCACCTGCCATCATCAGACTTCAATATCATTTCTAAAAATCTGAAGTAGAAAAATGGTTGTAAAAGCTCTATCAGCAAATACAAATAATGAAAACAATATAAGTGAACAGGCATTTGATTAGCATCCTTTACTTTAAAAAAAAACCTTAAAGGAAAAAAAATATGTGCAACCATTTAACTGGCTTTAGAAATCACCAATCTGGAGAACGTAAGTATACAAACAGAGAAAAAAACAGAGCAGACTGCTGAGAATAAAGCCATTGAGAAGTTTAAAGAGGACGTCAGTCGGAGAACCAACCAGGAGGTCTTTGGTTACTCTGGAGGAGCTGCAAAAATCTAACAATTAAGTCAGAAAATTAGTTGACTTGTGAATCCTTAGCAATGCACCCAACAAACCTGGTTTCTATAGTTGAGTGGAAAGATAAAACTGTTGTAAAAATAAACCCCTATAAAGTCCTGTTTGCTGTTTTCCACAATCCATGCATGGGGCACAGCAAACTAATAGGAGAAGGAGCTCTGGTGTACAGTAGCAAAATGTTCATTTTAAGCTAATGTTCATGATGGTACATGTGGCAGAAAACTATTACTGAGTATCACCTTTATCCCAACATCCCCACTGCAAAACATGTTAATGGAAGCACCATGATGGGGGACACAGCCCTGCTTGCCTAAATTCTGGCAGGACAGAAAGAAAGGGCCCAGCAGCGCTAATTCAACATATACAGAGGGTTTGGCCCTCAAAGCAGTTTTCTTCTGTCTATTCCAGACCCATTTCCTACATGTCTAAACCTATTTCCTCTCTGCACTTCTCCTGTGCAGCTACAAATGAATAAAGAGCAGTATTGCCCTAAAGAGAAAAAAAAAGGAATCAAGAAAAACCTTCATAACTCAAAAATGTTATGAAGGTGAAGGTGTCAGTGAAATAATCATTTGACACTGTCTTAGCTCTGCTGCCTTTGTCATGCAAACCCTAACTGCAAAAACAAAAATCACAATAATCTACATTTTTTTATGGTGGTTACTTATAAACAAACTGTTTAACCTACCTCCAACTGAGTATTAGGGCTAAAAAATATATATATATTTTTTTTTTATATAATTAAAAAAATAAAGTAATAATATGAGAATTTGTTCTTGAAATAAAAAAAGTATTTTTTTTATTATAAAATAGTCATAGTTTAAAGTCTATGACACTAAAATGGTAACATTGGGAGAATAAAGTTGCAACAAGATGAAATTTGTAATATTACAAGAATAAAATGATTCAAACAAAATCCAAGAAGTAGCCTTCTTTTCTGTAAACGTACACTAGAAAGAGCAGTTTTTCCCCTGTGGGTGTGGGTTTGGTTTATAACTTTATTGAAGCTTCTCTGTTATTGAAACGACTGTTTAGTCCCATTCTTGTTATTCCTTATTGTGATAATGACTTCACTATAATATTAGTACAATTTTGCTCTTGAATTCTTGTAATGGTTGGACTTTGTTCCTCTAATTTGAAAAATAAAGCCTTAGTACGGCCCTTATACTCCACCATACACAAACAATTGGAGGTGACCATTGTGATAAAGTAAAAAAAAAAAATAGAATAGAATAGAATCATGTTTTGTCCTTAAGAGGAAGTGATTTTCAAATATTGCCTGTGCAAGAAAAGTAAAGGGTAAATAGAAGGATGCAGGGTTACACAAAGGAGAAAAAAATAGATACTCTAAAGTTACAAAAATTTTTACATTTTCAAAATTACAACAGTTAACTAAATTATACAGTTATTAAATTAAACCGGGATAAATGCAGCTGTGCTGGAGGTTTAGTTTAGATAAAGGAGGGGTCCCCATCTGAATTCTGTTTAGGCTCTTGTGGTCCTTCGACCTAATTTAACAAAATATAACTAGTCTTCTAAGAAAAGATTTTTGAACATGTGGTGTCATTCATTGCTTGTATCTTAAGCATACTGTAGTCAGAGGGCAATAAATCTCATGATTGCACAGTAATATACGAGGTGTTACCCTGTATTTCCCAGCAATAAATCAATAAAGAAGGTATCTGAGCAAGCATAAGCTGGGAAGGAACTGCTTACCTGTAATCTACTACTCCTGTTCTGTCCCGGTCAAGTCTGTTAATTAGCTCCTCAATCTGATATCGATTCAATGGAATGCTTGATTGCTAAAAGTTTTACACACACAAACAGAAAAAAGTTATCACGAAGTATCAGGAAAATATTTCATCGTCTGAAATAAGTAAATAATAAGATTTAAGTATAATTGAATATTTCTTCACAATAATATATTAATACATAAAATCATTATGATATGTGATGTATAAATAGGTTTAGAAACCTGAACTGCCTTCCTGAAATCTGTGACAGAAACTCGCATGGTGCCGTCTTTGTCAATATTTCGAAAGAAATCCCACAGACGCAGCTTGCGTTTATCGAGGTAATCCTTGAGAAATATGGGGGGAAAGTATTCAATGATTTAAAAAAACAACAAAATATGTTAACGTATGTTGCTTTAATGTTTTTCTTTTCATAGTTTTCAGCATTGTTCTATTCTTTTTCTCACTAATATCATGCATATTTTGTAAATATATGAAATAATATAAGTTGGTAAACCGAAGCTAACCTGTATGACTTTCATCGGATCGACTGGTTTGGGTGGTTTCTGAGCGATGAAACCTCCAACTCCTCCATACTGGACATTCAGACCAGGATGCTCCTGACACGTCAGGTCCAAAACATTCACAAAGCTCTCATTTACCAAAACATTCTGTTAATTTTAAAGAAAGAAAAATGTTTTTTGTGTGTAAGATTAAGAAAAACATTATTCATTTATCTGAATATAAACCTTCACTGTGATAGCCAAGGCCGCTGCATAAACAGAGCCCTGTCAACATGTTAGAAAAACTGATTTGAATCTATTTTATGTGTGTTTTAAGTGATGGAGTAACACAAGATGGTGTGTAATTGTTGAAATTTTTAATAATAAAAAGAAAACTGTGCTGTTGATTTTATCAGTACAAAGAGCTGCTTTCAGATGTCATGTAATCAACTAAATTCTAGATTAATTAACTAAATACTAGATTTCCCTTGACTGAAATTGAAATTCCGAATTCTTTAGAGAATTGTTATACCCTTTCCCACTGGCTGAAAAACCTGTTTAAACCAGGGAACAATCAGCTTTAAGTGGCAGTGGGAACGCCTCAAAACGTCTCGGCAAGCGATACGGGTTAAAATGCCGTCAACTGGCTTCAATCGGCATACACTAGGAACATCACACCAGGGTCAACCCGCTAATTTATGTGATGCCATAGAGCTCAACATACAGACCAAGACAGTCGCACTGATTTAACAGGCCGAAACATCTCTGCTTACATTCAATAGACATGGTGCAGCACTGGTGAGAGAGATTCTGACGGACAAGAGAACAAAACAATAAAGAAAACTTCCCATGCGCTGGCTAACTTATCGTCAACACTAACCCAGCGTGATGGCAGACATGCAGCGGTGTTGGGACAGGAACCACAAAGCTTTCCTACAGTATACAACGGTGTCAGACCCGACTAAATATGATTAAATATCATGGTGGCAGCATCATGCTCAAGGGATTATATTTTTTCCAGTGGAGAGAGGAAAGCTGGTCATAAAGGGATGAAATTAAATATGGATTCATGCTGAAATAAAACCTGTTAGAGGCCTTTAGGATTTCAGGTTGACCTCCACTCAGATTTACAGTAGAGTAGTTTACATCATATTATATTCATGTTGGAATGGCCTAAATAAATTTGTTGGTTCATCACATAGATATACTGAAGTTTGTGGTCTTAACAGGACAATTTAGCTCTACCTTTTTCATACCTCATCCAAAATAGTTTGGTTATCCTGAGCTGTTTTCCATATTTATGCTGTTATATGTTTAGGCTACTGGAGGACATAGAGACCACCTCTCATCATTCCTCTTCATTCTATCTCCATTCTCCCAATCTGCTATATTTGCTATGCTTCACCCCTAACTTTATGTTCTCTCTGCCTTCTCTTCTTGTCTATTTCTGTTTGACTGTTGCTCCTTCCTGGATTGAAATATCAGCTATGCTTCTGCCATCGACATGCCATTGGTCTAGAAGTCCTGCTTTTTTTACCGTGACTAACTGTATCTGCTCCCTTCCATCCTCTGACATGACAACTGGCTCAGACCTCATCTGACTGGCTGTGTTTTTGCTGGACGGCGCTACCTGTGGAGCTAGTTAACAGTTACCTTTTTTATATTTGCTTCATTTGTATGTCTGCTTCTATCTCCTCCAACCCTAGATGGCCTCGGCAGAAGGCCGCACACACTGAGCCTCGTTCTGCAGGAGGCTTCTTCCTGTTAAAGGGGAGTTTTTCCTCTCCATGTTGCTGCATATATACTTAGTCTAAGATATTTGCAGGCTAATCCAGGATGAGCATGTCTTGCAAATAAATGACTCGATGCAATCAACTGGTTTTCCTGGACAAAAACCTTTAACCAACCTGACAGTATTTTCTCTGTAATAGTTATTAAGAGGACATGTTATGAATTGGAGCTATATAAATAAAATGAATTGAATTGAACTGACAACTGTGGTTGAAATTCAATGGGTATGGGTTCTATCTAAATGTGAATCTTATTAACATGCAGGGCTAGATCACTCACACAAATGTTGATCTGCTCCAGAGCCGTCTTTGGTGTGTTCCTCACCACATTGACCAGGACGAGAGCTGCCTCTACTGTTATAGAGTTATAGGCCAGCTACAAAAGCAAAATAAGGAATCACCATGAAGGGTGTTTCTAAAACCAGGCCAAACAAATGAAGGCAGGTTCATGAACCTACCAGCAGCTCTCGTAGCGTTTCGTTGTATTCCAGACCTCTGCAGAGCATCCTGACACCTTCATTAGTAAGGCAGTTGTTGCTGAGGTTAAGATGCACCAGAGTGTTATTAAATTTTAGAGCCTCGCCCACGGCTAAGGCTCCCTCATTGCCAAAACCATTCCATGATAAGTCAAGATGTTTCAGCATTGTATTGACCTAAGTGTATAAAATAAACTAGGATCAGTTAAGTTGGTTTCAATAAAGAAATATATCTTCTTTAATAATTATTATTTATTCAAACCTTAAGCCCAGCAGAAAAAGCCACAGCTCCTTTCATTCTGAGATGATTCCAGCTGAGATCCAGAACCTCTAAGCCTTCATTGTTTGCTGATAAAGATAGGGGAGATATCTTTATTTTACCTCTCTAACATACTTTATTTACCATTTAAATCGCTATACCCAGTAGCTGTCCCAAATATTCTCCTCCTCTCTCCCTAAACTCATTATGGCTCAAATCCAGATCCTTTATCCTGGAATTTGTCTAAAAGCAGAAAGGAAAGCAAAGTTATTAGTTTTTATTAACAACTAAAAATATAAAGATTGTAACAGTTTATTAGAAACTTACTGACAGTGCTTCTGTGAAAAATCTAGCATCATCATCTTTAAATCTATTTCCTGCAAATAAATGAAGAGTTTAACGAGTCAATCAAGTAACTTTTTTATATGAAACTATGATTGGTGTTTGGGGGGGGACTCCTTTTTAAAAATGTTTCACATCAGCCTCCCAAATGAACTTGAAGTACATCTAAATAAGTTTACAAACACATTACCTGAAAGCTTTATAGATTTCAGAGAAATGCTGTCCAGCAGCATTTTAGCTACATCCTCAGCTCCTTCCGATCTTATGTGATTGTTTGATAAATCCTGTAAAAACCCCATTGCTGTTTTTAGAAATTCTTCTTTTATGTCACTTATGCCCTCTAGTGGTCAGTTTTCAGTCTATACATACCAGGTACTGGATGGTAAAATTGGCCCTCAGCAGCTCCAACAGACATTTGACCCCTTCAGCTTGAATGTTATTGTAGGCAAGCTCAAGAGTCCTTATGTGCACATCAGACTAGAATAGATGCAGCTCATCAGATATAAGCTTCCAAATAATTTTATTGTGGAAATTGCATTTTGAACTCACCACCAAAGCAATACAAAGTGCTTTGCAACCTAAAGGTCCGAGCCCATGGTAGGTGAGTGTCACGGTTGGGGACCCAAGGTTTCGAATGAAGCAGGAAACTGGAACCACACCCACCAGTTTGCAGGCCTCCATGTACACCTCAGCTACTGACATCTCTTCAGTGGTTTTCTTTTTTTCTGTGTTTAAATTAGATTATTAAACAAGTTCTAGAGAGATCCCTGTACAGCAATGTGGTTTTCACATAAAGCTAACAACATCATGTCAAAAGAAATGCCATAAAAATTTGCATTTATTTCAATAACTCATTTTAAAATTATGTTTAATTTATAAAGATTTTAGACTCTTACTTTTAATGCCATCTATTTCATTAGACTATCATTAGAAATGAAAAATAAAGACATTTTTTATACAATCTTTGAAGTGTGTACATATGACATCTATGTTTATTTTGGGGCTTCTACAGCATGAATCAGTGATTTAGCATGGAATGGAAAAAATCAGCCCATAGTTGTGCTTAGGCATCAATAAAGCTCAGTTTGCTTTAACAGCTCATCTATGTTGTAGGGTCTTGTGTTGGTTTAAAAAATATCCCAACCAAGAAATGTGACAGTTGTAGCTAATTTTGGAGACACTAACTTCAGCTGCAGCCAAGATAGGACAAATCTCCACAAACTGAATATCTAAAAAAAATGCCACATCATCATTTTATGCCACATTTTTCCCTTTTACTTAACTTTCCATTAAAATGCATGGATAAAGCACTCTGTTAACAAATATACGTGTCAGCAATCTTTCAAATGATCCAATGATAAGCAAGTGTACTGAAATATAATTTCACTCTGAAATCTACTTTTATTGGTCTTATTTAACATTTTAATATTTTTATTAACAAAGTTTAAACTTTTTACTAATAAAGCCATCAGAACAATGACCTATTTGAAATAAATGATCTTAATTGTAATATTGCTGTAGAGTCTCCCTTTCGCAGCGAGTTACAATAATAAATTCAATTTTTAATGACATTCTAAAGTTTTGGATTGCCCTAAATGCCAGACCCTTTATGGACACAATTTTCTGTCTTTTTTATAGCAGTGAAAGCTTTTTCAAAAATTAAATGTTAGGAAACTCACCTTCAAATTCTAAGTCTTGGTCAGACTCAGAGTCTGAGACCATGGGTGAAGGAGAGGCTTCATCTTTCAAGCTCAGTCCCTTGAAGGAGAGTATGGACATTACTCAAGCTGATGTGTTATTTTGTAAAAGTATTTAATGTGCCTTGGAAGAGTTTGCACTGTGTCAAAACATTGGCCTGTTTAATCAAGAACGTAACTCTACCCCTGAGATTATATGTCAGCCAGAGGGTTATTAAGAATTCATGCATCAGTGTCCTTACCATCGTGTTCCACAATACAAACTGTAGACATTTTCATAGTAAAACACAGCAGTCCAATGTACTCTAATGTACTATGTGGTTAAAAGTAAATGTTTAAGAACAGTAAACTTTCGTGACAAATCAACACACATTTACAGTATCCATCCGCTTTGCTCAAACTAATCGATTGTAGTTGACAAAAAAATAAAAGAAAAAAAAGAGAGAAATCAACCTAGATAATGTTAGTGAGAGAATTGGTGACTTATTAACAATCCTGGATTAAGGGAAGGCACTTTGTTTTGGCCCACTGAAAATAAACTTATCATTTATTCCATATGTTTTGAGTTATTTTCTGTTAATATGCAATGGCCATGTAGTCCATCCATGTTTAGTGTTGTTGACTTTGTTTTATAAAATTAATGTGGTGGCTCATCACATAAGAAATAGACTATCTTTGTCTGGTATTGATACAAATGCATTGTTATTATGCAAGCTATATAAAAAGCTACAAAAGGTTCTGGACAAAACTGGCTGGGTGTTGGACGCCTCCATCCATCACGTGACTATGAAACTGTAACGGGATTGGCTGAGTGTTGGACACCACAATCCATTGCTAATGTCTGTGAACTTAAGTAACCCTTCCCTTTTTACATTGAATTTAGACGCCGAATTTAACACAGTGAAATTGAGCCAGTTGAATCTCAGTTGCTGAAAATATTGAGTTTGAATTTTGAAAGGCTGATTTTTTTATATGCTGATTTTTTTAACACTGAAAAGTCAAACTGAAAAAAAAAAACAGGTATTGAAAATGTATTAACTGTGAAATAGTAATGTGAATTTTTACCTTGAAATGAAAATAACAAATAAAATTTCAACTATACAGATATAGTGACATTTATTTATTTTTTTTAGGTTGAAAATGTTTTCTGAATATATTTTAACACAGAAAGAGTAAGTATAAACATACAACATTTCTATTTCAGTGACATTTTTAATTTAAATCCCAGTGGCACAGATTTAATTCCATACGAGTCTTGTAAAAACACCAACTTAAAACAATGCAATATAGAGGCAGACAGGCAGTTCTTCAAGAATGAATCCATGAAAGCTCAGCGGTCTGTAAGCATTCACTGCCTGTCTAGGTGGCATCTGGGCAATGAAATGGAATAATGTGAACAGATGAAAAACCCCATCATGCACTGCAACATATTTTTGCAAAAAATTCTAACATAAATTCACCAAATATAAGAGGAACAACATAGTTTGGTTAAAAAAAACATGTTCCTTTTATTATAATTTAGTTTGTTGTAAGAATTTTACAGTTTGAAGAAATAGGAAATTACACCATATGAAAACTATCGCAAGGATGTGCATGAGAAGGAAGGGCTATATATACTGCATGAATAATGTAGGAAGGTTAATCATTTATTACTTCTTTGGCTACTTGAGTTATTTATTGTCAAAGGTAGGTGCTCTAGTCCAAGCCTGGCAGTGACGCCCAAGTTATGGAACTACCTGAATGGATTAAACTTCTTTTATTTTATTTTTTTCCTATTTTGTCGTCCGCATTTTCCGCTGAGGACATTAGAGGTGGGATCTATTGGCGGGTCGGGGGGAAATAATGAGGTTGGTTGTGAGTAAAGATTTAATCTAACTCGACTTCCTGTTTTTGTTTTCCTGTTTTCAGCTTGCTTCGTGGGACTCTGCATGTTCCACTTTTATTTCAGTTATTTATTGCTGTTTCACCTTACTAATTACAGATCTTTTCTGCTGTAGTGAGAAAGTCTTCCAAACAGAGAGAAGAAAATAAATAAAGCAGAAAAAACAGAGCCCTCAGACATTTTACTCTCAAACGTGAAAAAATATTTTTTATATCTTATATTAGTTTATTTTTTATCACGTATTCTCAATTACTATATAACCTTGACAGTTAAAATGTGCTATTTATTTACCTCTTTTACTAGATAAGAGCATAGGCAGTTGTAGACAGGGGCCAACGGGGGCCAGTGCCCGTGTAGATCATGTCCTGGCCCCTGAACTGAAGACAATACTAAAAGAAAATCTGATGATGATCTGCATTGTAACAGACCTGGTTACTGATAGGTCCTTTGGATCTATTTCATTTTTTTCCCTCAAAATATTCAGTTCTACTAATTATTTAAAAACAATAAGGTGATGATAAGGCTTCATGGGTATTGAGATAGGATCCCAGTGTTTTTCAAAGCACTTAAAAAAACCTCAAATTTTTACAGCATAATTTATCAGCTTTTCTTGATTGCTAATTCTGATTTTATAGAAAACTGTCATTTTAACTTAAATTACAATAGAAATATGTAAAATTCCTAAATTATTATTGTATATTGACCTAATATTCCAAATATTAGCTTTATTTGATCTTTTAGATATTTATATAGCTAGAACCTTTTTGAGTTGCCTTTTTTGCTATTCTAAGGGATTTTTATTTTTATTTTAACGATTATCCAAACAAACATTTTTAAGCCAAAAATAAATATTTTTAGTTGGAAGACATAGAATTTTAATTAAACCTTATTTAATTTAAATTTCACTTTATGCAGCTCTCTTGATATGAATCCCTTGTCCTGTTTTTTTAATTCACGCTTCTTTGTGCCCTTATCAGGGGCAGAGCTAGATGGGGGGCCAGGGGTGGCCTTGGCCACCCTTAGCTAATCATTGGCCACCCCTGTGGCCACCCCTACCATTTTTTCCCCCTCTAATACAGATGGTGACAGCAGTAACACTCTCAAGTGGAATATTTAAAACATTTAACAAAACACACACAAAAAAACACTGTGGTTAGTTCTGCACATCAATATACTAACATTAAAGATGATAAGTACAGAATTCATGCTTTTTTCAGAACTAGATTTTGTGTTGTATGAGGTAAAGAGAATATTATGTCTCTGCAAGTCATCTAAGAGTCTTCAGTAAAATAATTGATAAATAGCTATTTTAATAAAATGTATTAAATAATCAATTTATGTAGATATTAGTACTTGTAAATATCAATTTTATGCAGAATGATTATTGATAAAAGTAGGTAATGACAATGGAAAAGATGTTCGCCCAAAAGTCAAACCTCAAAGAATTGTATCCATAACTTTTATCTAGAAAGCACAGATGTTTAAATATTTATGTGTCTATTTGTCAACAAATGTTGTAGAAAAGTATAGTTAGTCTTTATTTAGAAAATATGGATGTTGTGCCCATTAATTTTCCTGTTGTAGATTGACCCTGAGGTTCTGGTGCCTATCAACCCTCAGGCCCCCCCTCAGTTAACATTAGTTATTGCCTGGCCACCCTTATAAAAAAATTTCTGGCTACGCCTCTGGCCCCCATTAAAACTCGCTGGCCTCTCCCGGCCGGCAGCCACCTGGTACATTTAGTCTAGAACCGCCACTGGACGAGAGTGCTCTACTTTTACTGTTTACATATACATTTGCAATAACGTACTTTAACTGTAATATGCAATTACCTTCCACTGCACTTTAATTTAGATAGCTTCTGTCCAAACTATATTTATTCATTTTATAGTAAAATCCATCTGTATATATGTATATGCTATTGTACATAACTGTAAAAACCTTTTTTGTTATAGTAATATCCACCTGTATATTATATTCGGTACATATCCAGCTGTAAATTTAGTTTATAACACTATTATATTCATCTGTTAGTAAGATTCTGTTTATAAAGGTATTCATCTCTATACTTATTCAGTAGAAACCCATGTCCTGTATTAATGGAACCATTATTTATCCTGCACTTGCTGCTATTGCACTTCTGGTTAGACCTAAACTGCATTTCGTTGCCTTGTACCTGTACATGTGTAATCACAATAAAGTTGAATCTAATCTACTTGCGAAACAGGGTTTGCAGAAATTTAAATGATAAAACAGCTTGCCTTACATAGGCCAACGCCGATATCGTAATGCGCATGCGTGGATTTATTTTCGGAAAGAATCATGATTGGAAGCTTGCTGTTTTATGCCTTCTATCCACTTGTTAGGTTCCTGTTCCGTCCACCGTCAGGTAACTGTAACATGCAAAGAGGTTGTTTAGTTTAAAAGAATCTTACGACTTGTTTTTATATCATAAAGCCGCTGCTGTGGGCCTAATGCTGCAGACTTTATATGCAAAGTTTATTTGTTGATTTTTGAGGTATTTTTTGCCTTTAAGTCTCAGTGAAACATGTGAGGTTTGGTTTTAGAAGTAAACACGCTTGTTTCTTCTCCCAAATCTCCAGCATTAACGTTTATACTGCTTTATTTCCCACCTGTTGGCACACCTTCAGGTGACGACTGATGACAAACACGTTTTGCAGCTCATGCATTACTCTTCCAAATAATAAATCCAACTTATTCAAATAATTTCTGTCATATTTTGTTTCTTTTAGATCCCTCAAAGGAAAGAGTTTCAGTTAATGGCAAAGCAGCGTGTAATGGTGACACTGCCTCAGTCAGATCCCCCAAACCTGGAACAGCAATGCAGGATCAGAGTAGGGAGATAAAAGAAAGGTTAAAAGAACCAGATCCCAAGGAGGAGGAACCCCTTTCAACTGTCCTGCAGGAGGATGAGAGACTGAGTGCTGAGGTGCTGCCTACTTCTGAGGAAGGAGAGGGTCCTAAAATGAATGAAGAGGTTGTCCTCCATGATATGGATGGGGATCAAAATAAAAGAGACCAGAGCTCTTCTTTAGTTGACCATCAAAATGTACAACAAGAAGTTGTAGCTCTGTTAAAATGCCTGAATATGGATGGAAGCACCCAAAAAACTAACTGTTCTGAACAGAATAAAAGCCAAACTGAAGTTTTTGATGTTTCTCTTGAGGAAAACCTTCAAGTTCCCAACACTGAAAGAAAGAATCCGAGTGAACCTGCATCTGCAGTGACTGAGTGCTGGGATGACTTTACATTTTCTGCTGGAGACTTAGCTGTTGATCGGGAGAAGAACTCCAACTCCCAGTCACGTCTTAAATCGGGCCAACAACTTGTTCAACAAACAGGCTGGCACTTTCCTGTAGGACCAGGTCTGACCCAAGAAATGTTCTGCCCACAGTGGAGCTTCCCTGCTGCAAGTTATTACACCTCTATGGAGTCCAACTTCCCCTTTGAAGGTAGGTCAAATTTAGACTTTGTTCGCCCTATTGGGCCAACTTCTGTTAAAGTTGGTCAGACATGATGCTTGGTTTCCAAGATCTTTTAAAAGACTAGACTTTAATGCTTCTAATTTGATGATATTGTTTTTTATTTGTTGTTTTTTGTACAAATACATTTGGTTTGACTTTAAGCACTGAAGATACGGTTCAAGGGTCAATTAAACATGGCTGACCTTTCGGGAAAGGCCAGTCTGGCCCCTAATGGCTTTTATCCATGCAAACTAGAGAGTCATAATTTTCCAACAACCTATCCTATGTCTTTTTAAGGACGTTCACAATTTCTGTGCTTGACAACGGTTATAAAAATAGTTTTACTAATATAACCTCTGTGCTGTATGAACTGCACCATAAAACAGTTATGTAACGTGTAAATGTCATCACTAAAGGCTGTCTTACATGGGCAGAAGTCCTACAGTAGCACTTTTCTTGCACCAGATTCCCCTTCCATGAGGTTAATCTAACAATAGACAGATATACCTGGTAAAATAGCTCGTTAAAACTATTGTGAATCAAATGCACAGTTGCTGGTTCAGTCCTAATTTGCTGCGTGTATAGAGAAGGTTTTTATAAATTCAATCTGAGGTATCTTAGGTGTTTATAAGACATTTCATAGGTGGTTTTTTTCACTCTATATTTTGAAAAGCCTATAGAAGAAGCAACTTGTTTAAGAAAATCTGTGTTTAATGTTTAGTTACAAAAAAGTCACACGTGAAACCTGATGCATATTTTCTTATGTCTGATAAGATACCAATATTGTAGCTTAGAGTATTGACTATAACTGATATTGACCTGATTTATAAGCAGGAATTATACATAATTTTATTGTTTTTTTTATATATTAACAATCTTAAGTGATATTACTCAAGCAGAGAATAATAGTCATCAAAAGTAGTTATGAGAACAATTGATCCATTTATTATCAACCTATTGGTAATATAAACTTTAAGAAGAAGCAGACAGAAGTGGAGTGATGCATGTTTGTTTTGAAGACTTTAGATGCACGCAGATATATTCAGATATTCATATATTGGACGGATTCCAAATATCTGTGTCGGATCAGGAAATCTCTAATTGTGAGAGTGGAATCATTGGAAATATATTCTTTTATCTCGTACCTTTACACTGGTGTTGAAAGGTTGCATTTAAACAGGATAGGTGTTGAGATATTCTTTTATCAGTTGTGTGCTTTTAGTTGGAATTTGCTTCTTAAGGACTTAACGGGTTAAAGGTATTGTGGAGGAGTTTTTAAAAGACACGTCTTCTCCATTTAAAAAAAATGCATGTGAAAGAGCATGCATGAGCACATTTCTCCTCATGTACGGCCTGTTTAAAATGTCCGCTTCTCATAGTTCATACAAGCTTATCTTGTCCACCTACAGCACAGAATATATCGTGGACTTTATAGAAAACTCAGTTAACTGAATGTTTGGACAGATGATCACTGCTCTTTGCACCGTTGGCCACGTAACTCCTCCTCCACTGCGTGGTGCCTGCTCCATCTTTGTTATTGGTTGCCAATGTCGAGTAGAGACAGCCTATGGCGACAGCGGGCCGCTGTGACAGCAAGTTATAAGATATATCTGCCTCTTCTGAGGCCTTCCTTTTCTTCTAATACACTTCGTAAACATATCACCAGAATGATTGACAATTAGGAGGACCAATTATTTAGATAATCCACCCGGAAATAAAAGATCTTCCTCTATATTCCTTTAAGAACTTGAAGCTAAACTGTTTTAAAAAGAATTGAGTCTAAACTTGCCACAGGAGCAGATGCATCAAATTATAATGTCACCAAAGAGTGAACTTATTTTGATAGTTACACTGAGAAAGTGAAACTCTCATATTTAATATAAAAGCAAATGTAAACCGAAGACTGAACTGAAAACTGAATCATTAAACATTATTTATTACAGATCTGTATAAAATATGAGGTTCACTTTTTGAATGGATTTGCTGAAATGAACATGATGCTAATCTAATTTGAAATATATCTGTAATGAGTTCAGTATCTGCTCTCCATGCAGTGATGTGGAGGGTGTGGGTGGATTTGGATGCTGCCTCTAAGGGTGGTCAGACCCCCACAATCAAAAAAGCCTCAGTGGACTTCACTGTCATGTCCTACAACATCCTAGCCCAAGATCTTTTGGAGGAGAACCAACAGCTGTATGCACACTGCCCCCCAGAGGTGCTGCAGTGGAACTACCGCTGCAGCCTGCTTTTAAGTGAAATAGAAAAATGGGCGCCAGATGTAAGTCGGATGCATTTCTTTTTTTATATTTCTAATGTTGCACAACCACTAATCACTCCTGTGTGTCATTGTTGTCCTTTGTGTAGATTTTGTGTCTGCAGGAGGTTCAGGAGAACCACTACCATGAACATCTGTACCCTGTTCTTTCTCAGATGGGTAGGGCAGCTGAGAAAATGCAGAGGAGATGTAATTTTCTGCAAATGAGGTGACAAAAACATCCATCCTATTCTGCTCGTGTCTTCCCCAGGCTATACCTGTGTGTACCAGCGTCGCACGGGGACAAAGACCGATGGCTGTGCGGCGTGCTATCGGAGCGCAGTCTTCACCGAAGCCGGCGTCTCCAAGCTGGAGTTCTTTAGGCCTGAGACCGGGCTGTTGGACCGGCACAACGTAGGCATCGTTTTGCTCCTTCGGCCACTGGTCACCAGAGGAGCAGAGGTCAAGGAAGCTGGCCCACCCCTCTGCGTGGCCAACACACACCTGCTCTTCAACCCACGGCGAGGTGATATCAAGCTGGCCCAGTTAGCCATAATGCTGGCAGAAATTAACGCCATGATCAAGTCCTGTAAGGTCAGAGGTGAACACTGCAACGTCGTCTTCTGTGGAGACTTTAACTCCATCCCATACACGCCTCTGTACCAGCTGCTCACCACTGGCGAGCTCTACTACCAGGGTATTCCCAAGTGGATGGTGAGAAAACAGAACTGAAGAATAACTGTCTGCATATTGAGCGGCAAACATCCTCCTGCTGTTATCCCAAAGATGCACGTTATGGTTTGCTAACCTTGTGTGTTTGCTCTGTTTAAAAGGTTTCAGGCCAAGAGGATCTGTCTTACAAGCCTAGTTATCACAGACTGTTTGCTCCTCTGTGGCCCAGCTCTCTGGGAATCTCAGACACCTGCCAGTACACTGAGATCAATACGTCCAAAACTAATCGTCAGAAGTCGGGTCAGTGGCTGAAGTCGCATAGTTTTGAAGTGGTGTTTTTGTTCCAATGAAGCAAATAGCAAGTTTGTATTAGAATAAGTGTTTTTTTCTTGTTTTGTTGTTTTAAATTTCAGGGACTCGCCAGTACAGCCATGAATTCATGCTGCAGCTACGCTTCTGTCCAGCCGCATGTGTTCGTCCTCAGAAGCTGATTCTGATTTCTGGAGTGACTGACATCACACCAGGTTGTGCACATATGTAGTACAAAGAAAACTCTCCTTGCTAACAGGTGGACCTGTACAAATCTAAAAAAAAAAACACCAAATTAAACTACTTCAAAAGTGCTCATTGAATATGTAGAACCAAATAACACGGATGGTTAAATTTTGATTAAAGTTCCTAGAAGTTCTTTTCTGAAGGTTTTTGAAAACTGAATATTTCATTACCAATCCAATGAATGATGGGGATGATATACCGAGCTAAACAGAAGTGTTCAACCCCTTTTAATCTTTTCTCAGTGTGTTTTTTTTTTTTTACAACCATAAACTATATTTTAGTGAACAAAACCATAAAAGATTTTTTTCGATAAATATGAAAAATGTGGCATTTATGTTGAATTCAGACCCATTTTCTCTGATACCCTTATGCAAAATTAAGTGTAACCAACTACAGGTAGTAGTCTGCTAATTCAGGGTTTCTTAACCCTGTTCCTCAGGGCCCTTTTCCACCCATGTTTGAGATGCTTCTCTTTTTAATCATACCTAAATTAAATTTCAGCTGTTTTATGAATGCCTCAGAGGTTTTTATAGAAACATTCTTCAGAGGATTAGAAAAGAGTTGGAATACAAAACAATCTATGATCTGGAAATTAAGAGTTTAGCTAAACTGAAAACCTACCAGAGCTTGACCATCCATCTTAATTGGTGGATAAGAAGGGTAATAATCAAAGAATCAGCTGAGATCAATCATAGCTGGAGGTTCTGTAGAGCCACAAGTCTGGGGGTGAAGTCTGTCGACGTGACAGCTGTGGGTTTGCAATTTCTTAAACCTGGCCTTCTGTAGAAAGTGGCAAGAAAATGTTTTTATTTAAAGAAAACCACAAGTTCTGTTTGCAATTTGCAAAAAGCCAAGATGGACAACAGATACATGGAAGGAGCTGCTCTGGTCAGATGAGAAGGAAACTCATCTTTTTTCCCAGAGTGCTTCGTAAGTAACCTAACATGCACATGACCCTGAACACACCATCTATATGGTGATGGCAGCATCAACATGCTAGTGGGATGTTTTTCTTCCTTTTTAACAGACACAAAAAACATTTGGAGGCTGCAAATAGTCTTGATTAGATCAAAGCGTTTTTCTACCTAAATCATAGAACCAGTTGGGAGACTTAAAAACCCAAATCCACAGATATTTGATTCTGCTTTGGCAAAGAAGAATGGAATGAAGTAGAAACCTACTCCCTAAGACATGATTTCAGTAGAAATAATTTCAGTAGATTACTTCAAGGCGTATGAATACACCTTTAGGTGTGTGGACACTGCTGTAAGCGTATAACTCGATACACAACTCTATTATTAGCTTTAAGCATCTATTCACTGTAAGATTAGTTTTAAGGCATAACGCACACTGCTCTATACTGTCACCTAGTGGCCATTCTATGAAAAAAAAAAAAGTCTGCCTGCATTTAAATAAAGGTTCTGCAGAAAGAACCTGCAGGAGCCTTAAAATATCAAGAGCCATCCAGACCCTTGTTAATGCAGCAGTTACTATAGGCAAAGAAACAATGGGTAATTTCATTTCTTTCTCCAATAGGAGGTAATGGTAAAAGGAGGTTTTTCTTCCAGACTGATATGTTCATTTTATTTGTTTGTAATAAACTGACATCAGTATAATGTTTATAATGTTGTATAATTTTAATATTTTTATTCATATCTTTTTTATTTGTCTTGTATTTCATACTATTCATACTATTATCTTGTTGGTCTGAACCTGAGTCAGTTAATAGACCCTAGTTGATTCATGTAGTAGTTAGCCTAATAAGGAGCATTTTACCTTCTGTCCTTCACTATTAACATTTTTATCTTCTCTTTGAGCTCAGATACCACACAGGACGTTCAACACTATGAGAAAAGGTCAGTTCATTAAAAGTACTTCCATATCAAGTGCAATAAATGTTTTTTACCACTAGGGCTGGGTATTAAAGTCATTTCGATTTGATCGGTTTAAAAAATAATGAAAGTGGTTCAACTGTGTTTCAAAATACTCATGTATTTAAATTTTTCCTGTCACATTAAACACAAAGTGCAAACTTGTAAATCAGACAGTTTAAGCTTGAGAAGTGAACAAAACTTTCTCATAAGTGTAAACTTGTTTGTGAAAAGTGAAAAAGTGAAGCCTGACTCGAGCAAGCAGACTTGACACAGCGGGGACACAGCAGACATGCATGACCTGCATTATCTTCATTGCACAAACCAAATTTGCAGCATTGTCTGTAACAACCACCGTGTGTTTGCTGGTCAGCCTCCATGTCTTCAGTCAACCTATTGGCTATATTTGCAGCTGTCTGGCTTGAAGTCATCTTGAGTGCATCTTTCCTGCTCAATTGAACATCACACGCGTCACTATAAAACTAATCGATCTCATTCCCTAAACATCGATTTTGCAAAAATGTAAAGGAATCGATTCAAAATCGATTAAATAGATTTTTTTACCCAGCCCTATTTACCACCATGTTATATTGCACATAATAACATGATCAGCTTACAGACAGGATATTTGAATAACAAAGATTGATCCTGAATGTGTCACAGGTTCAAAGACTATCTGATGCATCAGGTGGACCTGGAGTCTGTCTATGAACATGTCCTTCCTGGTTCTGGCAGTCCAGAACTCACAACCCTGCATTCTGAGGGTGGAGCTACCGTCGACTACATCTTCTACTCTCCAAAACGCACCTCTACCAAAAATCAAATGGGTAAAAGGATTGGATTTAAAGAACAAGAGTATGAGTTCTGAATTCCTAAAGAGCTACTTTAATTTTTTAACATTTTCTTTTTCTAATGTTTCTCCTAGCTTGTAAAAAGATATCAGAGAAAGGTCTGAAGCTCCTTGGTTACCTCTCTCTCCTGTCTGAGGACCTCTTGTGGTCGATGAACGGACTTCCCAACCACATATTCCCTTCCGATCATCTAAGTCTGGTCGCCCGTTTCCAGATGGAACTTGATAATTAATGAAAGAACATGTTTTGTTTATAAGTTTTAAAAATGTTCTGTTCGCGAGTGTAGAAACACTGTCATTGTTTTCATAAAAAAGAATTGTACTCCTTTTTTATTGTTTTGTATAAATATTTTTGCACTGAATCAGAACGCTATAAAGTTTAAATAATTATTTTTTGTGTACGGCTTATGATTCAGCTCATCTTGAACAGACCTACTGCTGTTCCTGCCTACAGTCTGTCTGGATGATTAGATCATGTGCAGCTGATTTCTGCATGGCTGTGCAGAGGGGTGATACTAGGGCTATTCATGAAGATTTTTATTTTTTTAGCTTCATCATTTTGTTTTGGATAATTTTTCTGTTTGGAAAACCTGAAAAAACTGTCTTATAGACAGTTATCAATTTAAATTATGTTGGAAAATTCAAGTTGCATAAAAGATAAACAGGAAAATCCATTTTTAAAGGGCAAAAAAAAAATAGAATATGTATGTTAATATACCGTATTTAAGCTTCAAATGACTAAAGTCAAACACAGGGTTTCTTTCACATTGGTTGCATGCAGTTAAAGCATCAAAACTCAGCATTTTAAAGAGATTTATCCTGTTTAGAAAATAGTTTTGTTTACCCCCCCTCACTGCTGCCTAAGACAACAAAGCTGTTATACACTGTAGCGGCCTTCAAGTGCAAGACCTTAAAAAACCACTGCCTAAACACAAAGTTCTAACTGTGCAAGGGAACACTAGAAATAATATGCTAACCTAAAACTTCATCACATGACCCATTGCACAGACTTACATTTGAAAGACCAGAGCTTCTGCAGGGATGTCTTTTTTTTCTTTTATTGTAAAGGACTGCAGGTTTAATTAGTACTTACTTAGAAAATAGGCCGGGTTGAGCATAAACCCGACAGCTTAGGAAAAATAACGCCATACATACTGTGAAGTACGGTGGAGGAAGTGTCATGGTTTGGGAATGCTTTGCCAGGTTTTAGAGAATTCTTAACATCTTTATCTCAGGTCACACCTCCTTAAAACAACATAGTTTAATTACGAAGGAGCTGGTGATAATGTATAAAAAGGATTGAAAGAGCACCCAATAAAATATACAAATATAAAGCATAACATCATGACAATTGAATGGCTAAATAAGGGATTGAAAGCTGATAATTATGTACATATATACACAGATGAAATTAGTTTTATGAAGAAATCTAACAAACTGATCCTTGATTTTTTTTAGCTTTCCTTTTATAGAGCTATCACCATTATGTTTCCCTCCCATACACTTCAAATGATTTGTGTTTAATGTTCAAGCGTTCATATTTTTAGTTGCCCTTTAGCTCAGAGCTTGTATTTCAAATAAAATCCCTGTCAATGACACACTTTCCTTATCTGAGATCAGGGATACTTCATTGATCTCAGCTGAGAATCTTAGAAATAAGAAATCGTACAAAAAAGAAGTGATGTGTCTCTTTATTGTGATCCTCTATCTTTGACACAGTGTAACTGCATTACAGAACATTGAAGACAGAGTTAATACTTAGTGAGCAGATCTAAATGTTGCTAGTGGCAAAATTTAGAAGAGCATGAATGGTGTACTGCTAAGAAACACAGTGGGTACCATAAAATTACCCAGTTTCCAGTGAATGTACAAAAACCAAGACAAAAGTGCTGTTAAAAAAATGTTTATACCTATCAAAACCACTTAAGGCAAAGGAAAGATGCTACAATTAAAATGCAGGAATAAAAAAGCTGTGTACTAAACATACAGTTCCGGTCAGAACTTTAAATGATATCATGAGGGACTCATCATTTCAGACTTTTGAGATTGTCTAAGGGTTGAATGTTAAAAGGACTGGATAAGCAAATTTAGTGAGGATTTCCTCTGGCATCAAATAACGTCTCGCAGAATTCTGACCCGATATTTGACCAATTTGGTTTTCTGGTGGACACCCACACTGCAGGCATAGTTCCGTTGTTCTTTAAAAGGCAAAGATTGACCCTTAGGAAGATATTCCCCCAAGCTCTATCCACTGAGAACCAGTTTTAACCTGCGATTGGATTATTAACCTGTTAAAATAACCAACTCTACCCAGGGTTTAACCATCTGACCTTACTGAACTCACAATAAGTCCTAAAGCTTTATGGTCACAGAGATAAAGACTAGGCTATTTGGCAGCTATTTGTTTTTTTGAAATGGTTTCAAATGTAACTTGACTGGTTTTGGAATGGTTAGAGCTTTGGCAGTGGTTGCAATCTACTAGGTGTGTCGTTTTGCCTGCTCCCATAACAAGCGGTTACCTCAAAATGCATAAAAGAATGGCAACAAATTTTACAACGAACGTCCCTCTTCACACAACCAGGATTAAAATTCGGATCACGCTCATTACAAAGACAAACCCCTTCAGTAGCTAAACCCTACGGTATTAAATGTTTGATGACCAATATGTAAATTAGTAGGAATTTCAACCAATTTCGATAAAATGTGTATGTTTTGACCGGAGCTGTATGGTGAATAGAGCTCTAATCATTGACATCAATACAAAACTTATTTTTAAGTGCTTAAATATGAATTCAATTTATAACTTTTTCAATTCCTTTATAGGTCCATGCTCTTAAAATCAACTCTGTGGGAGTCAAATCAGCACGATATCGGTGAGCAAACCGTGGCTAATGAATAGCTCCTAAAACTGAGGAAACATGCTCTTTTTTTATGTACAAGTTAAAAGGCATTTTGAACCAGCTGTGCAGTCAAGCTTGGTTACTGTGTGTCTAAAAATAAATGAAACTGCAGTAATTTAAAGGCATTGCAATGGAAGCCTGGATTAAAATCTCAACAATATGCTGTGACATATGCTGTGAAAAAGCTGGACCTGATCACAGATTTAATCTGAGCTTCTGAGTTAGGATCGCTGTTCAGTCTTGTAACCAGGTCTGCAGCAGTCTACATGAGATACTGACCTACAGGAGCACTGATGTTTAAGACATCATCTCACTATTTTTATTTTTTAGGCGTAAGAAATGTATTGACAAAGATTTATTGATGTTTGAGTAGTTTGTTCACATTTACCTGACAATGCTAAAAAAAAAAAAACATTATTTAACATTGTTTTCCATAAACAAAACAGATTTTAGGATCCTTCAACATATTTTCTCCATTGAAATGTTAATCAAGGCACAAGGGCAGCAGTATAAAGAAGTTACTACACATGTTACTGTTGTCTAGTAGAGTCTAGGTGGATTATATTACACAACCTGTCTTAAAGTTACAGTACAGTGATGCAGATTGTAGAAAAGCCTAACAGCATAGAGGTGTGATATGCAAATTGCATTGAACTATATGTATGCAAACATTATATTGGGTTTAGGTAGCAAAACTGTACTTGCTTATTTTATTGGAAATAAAAACGCACATTTACTCCCACTTTTTCATAAACTGGGAGTTTTGCCAGCACCAAATACTGCAACTGTTACAGGAAAAAAAAGGCTGTAACAAAATAAGTAGAGCTGAATGAGGCGTTTGTTTTCGGAAGAACATTTGCTGGTGACCTATTCCAGGATAAAAAATAAAACAGGCCAATGTCTACTTAGAGGAAGTGACGCGGTCGATCCATCATGCAGCAGCGCCTTTCTTCAGACTCTAATCTGGTATCCATTAATATCAGTTGGTTTTTGCTCCAGAACCTTCTTTTCTCCAGAGGGGCTGAAACAGAAAGACAAGAATAAATAAAAAAAAAATTAAAAAGCTAACATATTTTTTTTAATATTTTATAGAGAGCTGGGACTAATTCTCTTGTTGGAGTCTAGGAGAAATTAATTTTCATTGAGTGGAAATGTGCAATTACTGGTTAAAATACCAGGTTTTTAATTAAATAAAAAATTATAATAAGATAAATCTTTTCAGGATGTTTTAGACTTAATGTCACCAACAACCTGAGCAAATAAATTAATGTATCAAATGAAATCTTTAGGGGGGGAAAAACAAAAAATTTTTAAATATTGTGGTTGCATAAGTGTGGACCCTTAACCTAATACTTTGAATCTTTCAACAGGCATCTTTCAATTTCATTATAGCATTCGGCCTTCTGGGTTAAAGTCCAACATTGCAGTTTTTCACTGGGCAATAGTTGCAGATTATTTTTTGCAAAAAAGGAGCAAATCTATCAGATCACAAGGAAATCTCCAATTTTATCTATATCACTCTACTGGCTTAAACACTATCAAAACATTAATCTTCTTCTGATTAAACCTTTCTTTTTTCATTAGGAGAAATATTTTTGATCCTTAAGCATGATGCTGCCACTGCCATGCTTCACTTTGAAGGTTCAATTTGAATTATAGTCAAAAGTATTGCAAACTTAACATGGCTTTTGCTTTTTACCTTTGTGAGAAAAAACATCCATTTAAATATCCTCAAAAGACCGATCATATGAAGAATATGGGAAATTTTCCCATGGCTTCTTTAATCTAAACATTTGGCTTCTTTTCATCTTATTAATTTTTAAAGGATGTCCAGTTATTAAAAATGTTGTCATTTTCTCCAGTGATTTTTTTGTGCTGCTACATGCCCCTAATAAAACAAATGCGTTAAATTATTTTCATCTTCAACAGACTCATACCTTTTTAGAGAGAAATCAAGGAAAAGCCTACAAGAACCGGTGTGTGTTAATCTGAATGTAGAGGTAATTCTGCATAAGGGTGAAAGGGGGCATGCACACTTATGTAACCACATTTTGTTTTACTTTTTCCCTTCAAGAAATTTTTTTTTTCATTTGAGTTGTACAATTTTGAAGTTTTCAATTTTTATCAGAGCGTACAGGTTTCTACTGTACATTCATTGATAGCCATGCCTGTAGTTTTTCTACATGGAACTTATCATTAGGAGCATCCTATCAATCCTACCGTCTCTCAACTCGACTGATCCTTCGAAGGGGGCTGCCTGGTCCTTTGAGAGGAGAGCCCATGCTGTTTCTCCTGTCTTTAGTAGGAGAGGGAGGTGCCGGCTTCCCAATCTGCAAAAATAAACGAATCATTTCTTTTAAATTACATTTGGAACATTACAGTCCACATTCCGTATTTTCTCCCTTCCTCTGTTCTGCTTGTAGCACTAATCTGTTCATGCTTTCAAAGAGATTGTGCCAAGCACTCAGCAGAAAGCCCTCTTAGTGATAGATGGAGCCATCTTTAAACATAGAAGTCATCGCATTACTTTTATTATCCTCAATAACCTTCATCACTGCTGCTCTCATTATATTGGCATGAGAGATGATGAGGGAGAAACATTTCAGAGAAATTGCCTCTCAACCAGCAGCTCAACTCAGGGCCTCACTGGAGTCTCAAGGAGACAAAAGACAAACATCTGCATTTTAAATCAGTATATGACAGGAAGCTTCATCTATTTTATTGATCAGCTGAAGAGTTTTGGGGG
>NW_015150833.1:0-19292 GCF_000732505.1 Cyprinodon variegatus
GTGTTTATCCCAAAAACAAAGGGGTAAAATTTAAATCCGTTGTATCCAGTAGCAGCTGGTGGAGTTTTCTTCCAAGGGGGGCTATAAATTCAAAATAGATGTATACAAAAAGACGTTTACTAAGTTATCTCACCAGTAAATTTATATGAATGCCAACAACAAATGTTGCTCTTCTGAGGCTTTGTGAAGGCAAATCTGTGTTAAGCATGGTCCAATATGGCGTCACAAACCTTAAAAACCTTACAAAAATGTACTAGTTTAATAATGGAGAAGCTTTTACTCAGCAATATATTTTTTTAATATATAAAAACAATTTATTTTCTGAGAATGTGTTTATTGAAGAGCAACTATGCAAATTAACAAACACCTAGAAAAAGCATTTATTATATCATTTTCCATGTGAATCCCAGAATGTCCATGCATCTTTGCCTCTTTTAAAAAGTGGTTTAAATGAGTCGTACCTGTCTTTATCCATGCTGGGTCAGATAATGATGTTTGAAAAAGGAGGCAGGAAAGAAGAATAAAGCGTAAGCCTCGCTGCATGCAGTTAGCCAAGCATTGTAGCTAAACCAGGTCCTGGAAAAAGACAGAGTGTACCGTCTCCATCTGTCTTTGAACAGCTGATTAATTCTGAAATTCGGCTGGTCAGGTACAAAAGGTTTCACCTCTAGCTTCTCTTTGTAAATTTGCTTTAAGGAATTTCACTTCCACGACTCAACCTTTCAATCAACCACACTACGACTCTGTAAACAGTTCCTGTCAGCTCAGGGCCCTGAGCTCCCCTATCCTTTTGCATTGCAGAGGAGCTACTGCAGATGTACAACTCTTAACAAAAGACAATGGCCAAAGAGTTTTGTGCCCAAGGGTATAAATATGTCACCAATCTAACAACGAACAAAACAGCTTTACTAGTAATCAAAGATTAAATATTTATCTTCCACATCTTAAAAATATATTGATATATTTTGAAATATTTTTTATTTTATAATTCAATTTTTTTTTTGGTTTTTATGTCTTAATCCAGGTCATTAGGTGGGTGAGGCGGCACCTTAGTGCCCTCTGCTGACCAGCCACCACTAGTTGTATCACTACAGGGTACATCATTAATCCATAATGTCATCACAGCCTATTTAATATCATATAATATCAATATAATGTAAGATACTACAATATAAAATAAGATAATATTAGATAATATAACATTGTTCTGTTTTGTATTAATGTAATGATCTTGGCACTTTTAGGCTAGATTTGTTTCATGTTGCTCTGCTCTGCTCCATCCTCTACTCTTTAACTCTTATCACATCCACCTGCACTTTCTGGTATTTAAGCCTCTGGGCTCCAGCCTTTGTTGCCAGATTATTCAAACTTTCTAGCAAGGCTAACTCTAGCGTTCCCGTTGTTTGGTTCTGCTGGTTCCTGACCCGTCTTCTGTCCACGGCTTGGATTACCCTTCAGGATCTTTAGGTTCCCATGCATGCTCTGGCTGCTGAAGGACCCTGCTTCTCTTCTCTTCTGGATCTCTGGCGCCATCTCAGCATAAAGGAAAGGAGTTCCGCTGCTCTGGACAACACTCCTTCTGAGCACATGTTGAACTTTGACAGTTGGTGGCTTCCATACTTATTGCTATCCATCGTTTGAGCTTATATGTCACTGACCTGAACCTGTACTCCTGCAGAGTTTCTAGTGAGCCCGCCACTGCAGACGAGCAGCCGAACTCTTTATTGATAAACTCTTTTTTCAATATACAACTGTCTGTCTCGCCTGAATTCTGGGTCCTATGTTCTGAACCTTCTGACAATTATTTGTATTGTACATTATATCATATTATCATGGCGCTTAAGTTTTTTATTTTTCAATTTATTTTTTTAAGTCATCAACAAATTAAAGCTACAGTGTGTTAATTTTGTTGACATCCAATGATCAGACTGCAGTGGCAAAAATGCTCTCCCTACTCCTTTTTTCCCTCCAACAATACAAAATGGCTTCCACAATGTCGACAATACTTATCTTGTCAAGTCATGACAAGTCAAATTTATATAGATATTCTTATAAATAGTGTATATGTGTGTATGTAGAGAATAGGCTTTAAAATCATTCTTTTAGTCTATTAACCACTGAATGGATAGCACCTCACTACACAACAGATTTGTTTTCAGAGTATCAACCTCCCAGAACACTCACATCTTCTAGTTGAAGACTACTCTGTACACCCAGAACTAGAACCAAACATGGAGAAGCAGCATTTAGTTCCTATGCTCCACTTATCTGGAACAAACCACTTATCCACTTATCTGAATTTCAAGGTTGTGATCCAACTGTTTTATTTTCCTCTGTGTCTGCATTTATCATGTCTTCTCTACTTGTTTTTTTTTTCAGATTTTTATGGTGCAATTGTTTTATTTTTTTTACAAATGTTTTTTTTTTTTCTCCTGCTTTTATGTTTCTTATATTTTATTATTTAGTTAATTTAAAGCACTATTAATTGTGTTATACAAAAGAACTTGCCTTGCCTTGCCATACTGTGTAATGTGGTTTAACCTGCAGTGTTTGAAGAGATTGTTGTACTGCAACAACTTTTCACTGTTTTCCTATAAACATCACAGATTATGTTTTGGTTATTTGTGGAGCTAAAAGAACTCCTCACAAGACTTATTTTTGTTTGAGCAGCATATCACACCATGCTTGGCATTACATACTGATGCATTTTGCACTACCCAGACAGAAGGAAACGTAGTTCCCATCAAACACTTTTCCTGTTAATATGGATTACCTAAAATGACTGCAGCCGTAAAATTGGAATCTAAGAATCGTTTTTTACAGCCTTAAGCGCTGGTATCAGAGATATCTACAGTGTTGCTACTCACATTAAAACACATTAAACTGTATTTCATTGCAATATGTGATTTACTGTAGTTGACTTCTCTTTGCCAAAGTGATGAAACTGTCAGTCAAGAAAAGGGGCATGGAAACTCTTTTGTAAGCTGAAGGGGAGCCCAGGAAGAAAAGTTTTGGAAACACTGGAGTAAGTGACATTGTTATTGGAGCCATTCCTGTAATATCTAACCTGCATCTGTTTGTTTTTGCAGTGTATATGGCCATGGCCTGGATATAGGAATTTTATGTGGAGGTTATTTTCCTAAGGCATAACGTTTATTAATGTCACTGAAAGCAAATGCTGACTCAAAACAATGGAACTGGTGTCTGAATAGAATATCAATATCCTTTATTGCAGGGAAACTGGTAAAATGAGGTGCAATCAGAAAACAAATGGAACACACAAAATATCTGAAAAATAGATTTAAATAGCAGAGCTTAGAAGGAGCTCCTGAAATAAATGTGTGGTGCAGAAAGTGTCATGGGCACACCTGTTAAGAAAAACTGTTGATCATGCTTCCATTATTTGGGATAAAGTGTGGTAGATGAACACATAAAATTATATCAAATACAAGAAATAAGAACATAAACCAAAAGCAACAAGATCAAACCTTGATAAGGTTAATAAAGATCCAACACCGAACCATAAAAACAATACTATAAATGAAAACTTTGACAGAAAAAGAAAAAATATAAATAAAAAAACAAACACAAGACTTTGATGAATGACTTTATAGAAAGAGAGGAAATTAAATTTTTATCCTTCCAACAGTAAAAAACATCTCTTGAAAAGAAAGTGAGACAGCGAGCCAAAAGCACAAATACACACACACACATACACACTGGGATTTGCATTCACTGCTATTAATTTGTATAGCCTAACACAGAACCATTATTAACACATAACTTACCCTGAACCTAAAATAACCTCAATTCAAATGTTAGTCCTAAATCTAATCGCCAACCTAAGAAGTGAATCTTACCTTATAGGCACCAGTCAACTGGTCCCCACAAAATACTTACTCTAAGTCCCCAAAATGTATGAAAACCATCCCCAATGGATAGATGTTTGTGTGTGTGTGTGTGGGTAGCCATATATTTTTAGGTTTAGGGTAAGGATCATGATTAGGCTGTAGAAATGGATGCAAGTGAATGGAAAGTCCCCACAAGGATACAGAAAGTTTATTGTGGATGTGTGTTTGATTGTGGATGTTGGTCTTACGTATATTATTGTGAAAAATTGTTTGCACATATCTTTTTGAAAGCAGACAAACACAATTAGATCAAGCTGTTTGAGAAGGTGTCAAGGTCACTACTTTAGATTGTACATGGTTGATTCTTGTGACCAGACTGTGCCCTTGGTTCACATGTGGCTTTGATTACATGAAGTCTTGTGGTTTTTGAAAGCGGATGACTGTAAGTACTTAAAAGCTGTTTTGAATCAAGGGTGAGGAAATATGCTTCCCCAAAGTGTTTATTTTTTCTGTTCTCTGCTTTCTAACTCTAAAAAAGTCTTAATATGGTCATCAAGGTGCTCTGGAAACCCACACAAATGCATAAAGTGCAGAAGTTGATTTCATTCAATTTTATTTTCTAGGAGAGTTTGGTGAAAGAGTTGTTAAGGTAACCAACGTGGGATAAAACTTCAAATAAACTGGCAGGTGGCTCTGAAATGATATATATATGCTAATCTTGCCTCTGCAGTGAAACATGAATGAATATGAAATATGAATATGGAGTAGTATCATGCTGCCTGCTGTTTCAGGACACCTGGATATTATACTGGCACATTGCTGATTCACATAAACGATTTTTCTCAAGGTTGTTTCAAGCCTTAGACCTATTTTGCACCTCTCAGGGCTGAAACAAAAATGATGATACCCCTAGAAAAGACTAAAATGATACGACCAAAGCAACATGTTAAATCAGTGTGCCCACTAATTAGCATCACAAATGTCTACAATCTAGTAATGAGTCAGTAGGACTATATAGAGTATAGGGCTATATTTACTATGTTGTTTGGTGAAAAGGGGAGTACAGCACTAAACATGGACCAAAGGTAATGAAGGAAAGAGTTGTTTCCCAAGATTAAAAAGAAAATGATAGACAAGCATGTTAAAGGTAAAAGGTTTAAGACCATCTTCAAGCAGTTTAATGTTCCTGTGATGACAGTTGCACATATTCAGAAATTTAAGATCAATGGGATTGTAGTCACCCTCCTTGGATGTGGAGTTAGGAGGAGAATTGATGATAAATCAAAGATACAAATGATAACAAAAGAGCCCAGAAAAAAATTTCTAAAGAGATTAATGTGAAATTCAGGCTCAAGTAACAGCATGGTCAGATCCCACCACCTGTTGGCAATTGAACCAAAATGGCCCTATTGAGACGCAACCAAGAAGGAAATCATTATTAAAATCAAACTAGAAAAAAGCCAGACTAATTTCCCAAACTACATATTAATAAGCCAAAACCCTTGGAGAATTTCCTATGGATAGATGAGATAAAAAAGAAACTTTTTGCTGAAGGACATCAGGTCTATGTTCACAGACAGAAAATATGAAGAATATTAAGCAAAAGAAAAAACATTAATCAACGTGAACTAGCAAGTTATTAAGCTTACAATTTAATGTAAATATCAAAACAATAGGCAAACAACATGACAACAATTATTGCAAACTGTTTTATCTTCTTACCAACAACTCTATGACTGCTCCCTCGCTTGCTGGCATAAGCTTGGTATGAACATGACTTCTTCGTCAGAAAGACGTTGTGGTTGGTGTAGACACTTTTCAATTTTGACCTATAGAGAATCATTTTGACACATTAGTCCCACCCACTGTGGGACTAATGTGTCAAAATGATTCAATAAAAAAAAAAAAAAAAAAAAAAAAAAAAAAAAAACTTCATAACATTTTTCATTTCAAAAGATTTAATAAAAAAAAACATTCCCTTAAAAAAAGTTTTATTATTCACGGGGTATTTTTTTTTGCATTTGAACCATTTTTTCTTTGACTGAAATTTTTTTTTTTGACTGAAACAACTTTTTTGGAATTGAAAGTTTAGGAAACAAATGTCCTACCCATGTAAGTCCCAAACCCAAAAAGGATTACTTCGATCAAAAGTGCATTTTTCAGTGAAAAAAAAAGTGTTCAAATGCAATTTTTTAAGTCTCAAATATTTTATTTGCATTCAAAACCTATATCATTGAAAAAAGTTTATATTTTCTACATTTTTCTACATTTTTTCTACATTTTTTTTTTATTGATTTTGTTGTTTTTTGTTTAAAGCATCTTCTTTTTTGATTGAATGATAAAGACAAAAATGTCCTACCCATTATATGGTCCAATAAAAAAACAATGTTACTTCAAGTAAAAAAAGTTGCTTTAAACAACAACAACAAAAAATTACTTCTATCAAATAAAACATTTTTAATCAAAGAAAAGCATTGTTTAAATGTATTTTTTAGACTCTCAACTATATTTTTGAATTCAAATAGATTTTTCTTTGATTGAAAAGGTTTTTTTCATTGAATTGAAGGTGTTTTAAAATTGAAAATATATTGGATGGATGGATAGATCTGTCTTAAAGATCACTACAAATTCTGTTGTGTTACAAATTTGTGACATTTAGAACCTTCATTGATAAAATAGACCATTAGAGACCCTTCATAACAGAAACAAGAGCCAAAGGTCCAATGATTGTGTAATAACTGACATTAGGGGAATCTAAATGCTATCTTGGCTGTGTATTTATTACAAAGGGTCTGTTGCATATTAGCAACAGTAGGCTTTAAGGGGTTAAAGTATGGCTAAAGTACGGAAGAGGATTAGGGTCAAAAAAAAAAAAGTTAACTGATTTTTAAATATATCTCAATTTAATATGGGAAAAAAGTCAGAATTCTGACTTTAATCTCAGAATTCTGACTTTTTTCTCAGAATTCTAACTTGAAGGAAGAGATGTTGGAGCGCTCAACTTCACTGACAAAGATGTGAGTTGTTTGGGAGGACCAGTAACACATTTTAGGAAAATTATGGGATTAGGCGACTTTTTACGTGCCCGAGGCGTCCCTGGTGATGCTATTTCATTAATGGAAGAGCAGAAGGTGATTAAAATAAGAGAGCTGGTTCAGTCTCTGAAACAGACATGGGTACAGCTTGATGCTAACTGTGATGATCTTGGCGCTGATGGTTTAGTTTTTTTCTTTGCTCCGTGCTCCCCTGTCTAATTGGTTCTGCAGCTGATTATCGCCGATCATTTTCACCTGGTTCCTCTACTATTTAAGTTGTGTGTTTGCCTCCCATCAGCGCCAGGTTATTGTGTTTTTGTGAGACGTTCCCTTGCAATCTGTTGTCTGTCTGTTTTCCTGATTCTGACCAGTTTCTGCCCTGAGGATCTTGAGTTTTGCCTTGCCCTTGTCCGCTCTGTTTGTCTGATCTGATCCTGGATTCTAACGGCTTCTGAACCTGGAACTGTCTTCTGACAGTTCCAGGCCTTGGATTTCCCTTCTGGACTCTGTTGCTGCTCGGCGTTGGCTGGCGCCCGCTCCACTCGCTCTCTAGGAACTCTGGGGCCGTCGCCCGCCGCATCTGCGGTCAAACCTCCCTCCTGGATTCTGCTGTGTTCTCCGCGAACGACCTGTGTTCTCCTATCCCTGCAGAGATCTGCCCCGCAGCAGACGATCACCCCCGCACACCTGTTTGTTAAATAAAACGCTTTGAACTTTCCCATTGCCTGTCTCGCCTTAAATTCTGGGTCCAACATTCTGAGATCTTTACACTAACATGTTTGTTAGCTGTCAGAATTCAGCCAGAATTCTGAGATTAAAGTCAGAATTCAAAGATTAAATTCAGAATTCTGAGATTAAAGTCAGAATTCTCAGGAAAAAAAAGTCAAAATTCTGAGATTAAATTCAGAATTCTGGCTTTTTCTCAGAATATTTTTTCTTATATTATGCTGAAATAAAATTTAAAAATCAGTTAACTTTTTAAAACCTTTTCATTGGCCCTAATCCTCTTCCGTACTAAATAGCAATGTCTAAATTTCATTTTTTCCCCCCCATTATTATGGAATGTTTATTATTTTCCTTTTATCAGATTCAAATAATTAAGGTTTGTTATTTAATCTAATGAGGAGCACCATCAATTTTTTTCCATATATGTACCTTGTAATCCTTTATACATTGGCTCATATTGCAACAACAAGTCTTAATGTTCCTCTACTGGGAGTTCACATAATAACCTAACTCAAAGCAGTGCATATTTGTAAAGTAGATAAACAAATATACATTGTTAAAATATAAGAAAAGTATGTATCTGTTTGGCATTTTACAACTGTGTGCATTTTACTGTAATACTCCTTAGCAATTACCCCAGCCACTCACCTAAACAAATTGAATCTACCTGTGTGTTATTCTGTCTCACATTACATTGAGTTGACAGAGGCATGAATTTGTGGTGTAAAGGTAGGTGTAGGTGGGTTATAAAATTTTATCTCAATCTTTTAAAACGATGATCTAAAAACTGGAAAGAAACTGTAAACACAAAAAAAAGGAATAGCCTTTCACCTAGACTGACAAGCCAGGCAATGATAGCTTTATTAAAAAGAGAAGCAGCCAAGAGCCCTATCTCAACCAATTCAATCCAGGGACTAAAAAAGCGAGATAGATTAGTGCACATTTAGTGTGATTAAGACTTATCTCCAGAAGGGTGTGGCAGAGTCTCTCTACAACATTAAACAGGCAAGCAGTGAAAAATGAGAATTATAACTGCGATCTAGAAACAATTATCATCATTTAGGTTCCAGCAAGAGACCATAGTCACCCCTTTATACCAGAGAAGCTCTGTACAGAGCAACGTGTGACCAATTCATTACTAAGAGTCTTTGTACTGATGACAAATTACTTTTTAAACAAAGAAGAGTCGGTTAATTTGATGATGTAAATGAGTTACTGGAACATAGATCTGTTTTTGGCTCAGGAGTTGGTCACACAGCATCCACATATTCACAGTTCATTCAGGTGGAAATCTAAAAGGCACAAATACACAAAACCACACTCAAAACAAATGGACGCAAAGTGCAGATGCTGGAAATAAGCACCGTGAATGGGCACAAACACCCTCCCTTAATCCTGGTGGACAATTTTGTCATTACTGGCTCTTGTGTGAGCGACGATGCAGGAATGCAGCATCCAGTAAATGGTGCCTTGTACCCGGTACAGAGAGCCCCCTGCCAGCCTGATGTGTTCTGCTAGCAATCACAGCACACTGAGTCACATGCCAGTGGAAAATGCCAGATAAACATCACACTGGGAATGAGCTTTGTCCCGCTTCCTCTCTCTTTCTCTCTGGCAGTTAAAGTGGTTTAAGAATAGCACTAGAGATGGAGCAGCTTATTATAAGTGACACCATGAGAGTCAAAAGGTCAAATGAAACATACATGGTTAGTGCTGGTGAATAATGTGCCAGTTGATTAGATGACTGAGGTGCATGTTAGGTTTTGTTGTCGGTTGCACTGTAATTCAAACAGCATCGTATATGATTCTGTTCCACCAGTATATCTGCTGTTATCATCTAGTGAGAGATACTGTATAGAAGACAGTGTGTAGGAAGTAGAAAAGGAGCTGGAATCTGAGTACAAACCTAGTGCTCTTTTGATTTTTTCTGCTTTCAACCTTTCACTTAATCAAAACATTTATGCAGTGTGTCATAATTTCTTATGAGACCTATATAAAACAGTCCGGTGCAGGTCTGATTCAGGTCCTTTTTGGCAATTACACGAGGGCAGCTCTGATATTTAATTTTCACAAACATCTCTTCACTCATTTATTTCTCAGAGAGTAGCCTCGAAAACATTCCTTGCTCTTTGTGACACATATTACAGACAATGTGCTGCAGTAGACTGACTGAGGGAACTGAGATCTTAGTGTTTTACTTCTTGATTACTATACTCCCAGCAATGTTATGGTGATCTAAATGTGCTAAAAAAAGAATTTGTAGACCTTGAAGTTTTTCATTTGTTCTCACAACACTGTCACACCAAGCCTCTTTTCTAAAGCAGCTAGAAATCTTATTTAGCCGTTTCTTCTTTACTCGTCAAAGAAAAGGGTACATGATTTTCAAAATGTGTTGGTAAAGATCTGAAAATGAGGGGGTTTTGTGTAAAGAACCCTTTTATTCTAATACCGATAAATAACATTGACATTCCCTTTTCAGCATCTATCTGGCATCTAATTTCATTCTAGTAGAAATGCAGCTGTTCTCTGTGGCCCTCACTGTTAGAGAACAGTAGCAAACAAACAGCATTAGCAACAATGATGATATGGAAAACAACCAACACATTAGATAGACTGGGGTTTAAATTGTGAAAAATATTTTAGAAAGCCATTTCCCAGGTTTAGCAAAATCATAGAAATCTATAGATTATTCAATAGAGATAAGAATAGAAATTCAAAACATGTTCACTTAAAGGCATGTTTGTATTTTGCCAAAGTCATGTAGCACAGAATGGATGTGGACAAGGGTGCTTTGGTCTGATGGGAGCTATATAGAGCATTTTGGATAAGCTAAAATAGCATAATATTACGCAGCACATATTGGAGGGGAAACATTATGCTATGAACACTAACTATTTTACAAGACACTCATATTTTTTTTCTTTTAAATTGCCACAATATTAAAAAACTTTATCCCCTAAGTGTGACAAAACCATATGTGCTGCAAATGCTATTAAAAGGTGTGAATATCCCTACCTATTCGTTATATATCTTCATATGCATAATCCAACCTTTAACTGCATAACTGCTTGATATAACCAATTATTTGTTGGTTGTAATTTAATCAGGAAAATTAACACTTTACGTTCTGTAGCAGTTGTTTTACAAAATATAGAATGGAGAAAAAAAGAGAAATATCTAGTGATGATTATGGCATTTATTTAAAGTGACTTAACAATTAAAACGCTGTCATTCTAACAATGTTGCCAAGCTATAACCAATTCTTTGGGAATGGAGAACCTATAGCGAGCACAAGGTGCAAATTAATTTGAGTACAATGTTCGATTTTCATGCACCTATTTCCTTCTTGTTTGTACCTTCTTTAACTACTATGACAATATGTGACCAGTGAATTTCTCCGCTGTGAGATCAATAAAGCTCATCTAATCTAATCTGATTACTATAACTGATGATGATGTCATATGGTAATTTCTAAAATCATGCTGTGATAAATGGCAAATCCTGTCTGTTTACACCATCATGCGGGGTTAGTGCTGATGATGTCACCAATGCGACAGAAATCAGGAAAGTAAACAATGGAGAGCAGCATGGAGGGAAGCCTTGTCATAGTAAGTGTGGTCTAATGTCTGTGGTAAAGGGGTAAAAAAAAAAGAGGTTTGTTCCAGCAAATCAAGCAACAGTCAACTGAAATTTTACCCTACATCTTTATATAAAGTCTATAAAGTCTTGATTGATCATTTTATGAATGAGGTCATGCCTATAATTGTTTCAAGCAAGAAAAATATGTTTTTATAATTAATTAATAAAAGGAAAATATTTAATTTATTTAGAAAAACAATTATTTTTTTCTTTATTACATAATAATTTAATACTAACATTAACATTTTTACATTTACAAATAAAAATCTTGCCACTTATCTGGTAGTTTTGCCTTTCCATACCTGCACCAGTCCGCTCCTTATTATAACTCCAAACAAGCAGGCAAAAATTTCTTAACAGAATCTGATCATTTTTTGTGCTTCCACAGCGGTGACCTGACCCAGGATGGAAGGGATAAGTTGTTTTGCATTTTCCTGTGTCTAGCAGCAGCGCAGCAAGCATTATGTATTTTACCGGAGCAGCTTGATCAACTTTATTGATGATCCGTCAGCATAATAACCATTTAGAAGGCAGTCAGGTACTCCCTCAATACTGCAGAAGATTATTGGAAGAAACTAATGATTGGAAAATATTTTGTTTAATTTAAATATAAAACTGCATTTTGTTGCAAACATTAGAGAAATGTATTGAAAAAAATTATTCACTATAGACACAGGGGGCCGGTTCAGGTCCACCCCTCTACCCCAGGCCTGGCACAAATAACCCAGTTGTCACCCCCTGTCGGCAAAAAGATGCTTGCCTTCATTTTGTTTTTAATTCAAAAATTGACAGGTGGAACATTGTACTTAAAAAACAGGCTTATGTTTTCCCAAGCAGTTTATCTATTTAGGACAAGATTTGGGAATAAAATAGGAGCACAGAAAGACTGGATATTTCTTAACAGTGAGCTATCTCTCACTGTGCATTTGTAGTGTCCTTCATCTAAAAACACAATTTAATATGTTGATATGGCCGGAGCCAGTGAAATCTCCTCATGTACCAACATGTGTATTATGTAATCATGTGGTAATGTGGCAGGCTGTGTCTATAAAATGGTTTTTTAACCATTATTCTGTGCTGCTGCTGACTCTCTTACAAAGCGAGTACAATAGTACAACCTCTCTGGTCTAAGTAAGATTACAATTCCCTAAAAGTTGTCATGTTTTCTAGCATTTAATACATAAACCTTATAAAGTGATGTTTAAAGACCACTAAAATAGGAGGGTGGCAGTAAAGATGGGTAAATTACAGTAGTTTCCTATAGAATAAGAAACTAACTAACTAATATAATGACACAAAATCTAGTAATTCCTAATAACATAAATGTAACACATTGATAGTAAAAGTATAACAAATTAAATATAATGCCAAATTAAATTGTTTATTTGATTTTTTTTGTGTATAAAAAATCGAGAATAACATATATGTAAAAAAAAAAAAAAAAAAAAAAAAAGCTATTAGTTTTATACTATCTGACTGACACAGGTTTTAAGCCATCACATGATGCATTGTATCCAAAGCAAGAGACTACCAAAGTAATAAAGCTGGGATCAGTTGCTAAGATCAAATACAAGCTAGAAAAACTTTGTTTGTTCCTCAAATGTGCAACAATAAGTCTGGCAACTAAAAAAATAAAAGAAAATAAGTCTTCAATCTTTATTTTATGACGTGTTTTGATTTATTAACAATCAAAAACATCTTATGATATTAACAGACCTATCGGAATAATTGAAATATCATATAAAGCATATGTCAAATTGTACCCCCTTTGTTCATTCAGTGAGACATATGTTTAGAAAGGCCCAAGAGAGTTAATATCTTTATCATTTTACTAGATATAGTGTGAGATATTAGACCACAAAATTGTTGATCACAATTGTTTTGTTATTTGAAAAAAATATGCTCTTTATCACTGTTTATCAGGTCATCAAAATAAAAAATAAAACATTCTAACATTAAAGGCTGAACAATTACAGTTCTAAATCACATGAATTACAACTGTGCTGACACAAGTGTTGGTCATAGCTGCTGCAAAGAACTAGAATGAATGCTTTCAGTACCAGTGGGCTCCACCTCCTCTTTCTTCCTGGCATTTAGTTTCTGCCGGTGATCATGGCAACGGCTAGTCTTTCACAGGACTGTTCAGGTCTAGACTAGTCCAAGCTGGAGTAGACTGTTGGCTGTGGTACTAAGGCACTGTTTTTAATTAGGCCCATGCTGCTGAGCAGCTGCTGTTTATTTCCCCTGTGACACAATGCTGATCTCCGCAGAATAGACAGGGAGCGATAGATTGTCATTTTGCACAAACCTCTGCACTTTAATAGTAACTCTATAGACACAAACCCACTCATACTACACAGTCTGTATGCTTTGTCTGTACTTCTTTTCTGTAAATGCTGTGCATTTTCTTTTCTGCAGGGAGCCCTAATTAGATTTTTATATGAAAACATCAATATTTATTTGACTGAAATGAGAAAGTAAAACTAATATATTTTATACAATGTGAAAATTAGTAATTGTATATATATATATGTAAAAACTTGTAATTGTATATATCAGTTGTATACATTATTTAGATAAAGAAATTACTGATTAATTGAAAATTTTCTTTATTGAATATAAAAAGATTTTAAACCTTATCCCACATTAGGAAAATTCAAAGCAAAAAGTTACTGGATACACATAAAAGTAACAAACTTACAGGAAAAAAATATAAGAAAGGAACACTGTACAGTTTGAACACATGTACAATATAAATATTTATGCATAAGAAGACAGACTATTTACAAGACTAAAAAAGATGCAAAGATGAAATAGATGTAAGCACTTACATCCTTGCACATTGATTAGACAATAGAGTTTGTTGGGTGCAGGGATAGTTATTAGATCTAACAGATCATTGGAGGAAGAAGCTGTGATAAAGCATTTAGTGTGCAGCAGTCGGTCATTGGATGGGCTCCCCAGCTCCTTAAGAGCCATTCATTTTCTTGGGGCTTTGTCCAAAAGTGAATTTTTTGCCAGAAAGAATTGTTCTGTCTCCCACTGGACTGAGTTCGGAGAACACTCTCATTCACCTGACCTTCTTGAAGGACTTCCTTTCAGCTGTAGATCAGTTACTGCCTTAACAAATTGTCATTGTCTCTGCCATGTCACGAAAAACCTAAATAAGGTTTTCTACAGCACCCCCATCACTTCAAGTGATTTCACACACTTCAGGCAGACTATGGATCGTTCGGATGAGATCCAGGTACTTATAAGGGTCCACTATCTCAATTTCAGTTCCCTGAATGCTCATCGGTCTCACAGATGGTCTCAAATCATCTTTGTTAATGAAAATCAACCTCTAGGCACTTGGATTTTCTATGTGGTGATCACTGGATGACGACCTTGTCAACAGTTCAGAGAGTCCTGTGTCCACATTCTATACTATGAGTTGTCCTCAGGGTTGAGAGACAGCCAATGGCAAAGTTTTTAAGGAACTTTCAAAAATGGCAACCTGGCCAGTTGACAAGAATCAAGAATATGGAACCTGTGTTGTCATTATGGAAATATAATGAAGTTTTCTTTGAGACACTCAATTCAGAATGCACATATAACACTTTGGAGCATCCTTAAAATTATTTAGGAAGTCCTTAAAAAAATAACAAAAAAAACACACATGCAAATGGTAAGACATGTCAAGAGAAAAGGTGGAGCACTTATAGTAGCTGAAAAAAAATCCCCAAATAAAGGTATGAAATATGTATTTAAATATGCATTTGAAATATGTACTTAATGCTGTTCACATGCTTCACCACCTCCCTGTCATGACTAGACCTTCCACTGATTCAGTAAATTTTTCTCACCTTTTTTAAGCTGCAATGTTTTTTTTATATTTTTATCCTAATTATCTATGTCTAAATCATCAGTATTCCTGTATCTCCTGTAATCTTAGTGTTGTTGTCATTATGTCAGACTCTAAACATCTACAAAGAGCATTATTGTTTTATAAGTGATACACATCAATGGTTTGGTTTGAAAAGTTCACAATCTTTTTTATGTCGTGGATGGCAGAGCAGTCATGTGTGAATTCAGTGAAGAGAACAGGGTTGAGAACACAACCCTGTGGTGTGTGGGTGTTAAGGATTAGTGGGGCGGATGGAGTTCTCTCATCCTCACCACCTGGGGCCTGTTGGTGAAGAAGTTACTGATCCAGGATCTGAGTGGTGCAGATAAACCAAGGTTGTTGAGCTTCAGGGTCAACATATCAGAAAGGACAGTGTTGAAGGCCAAGCTGAAGTTCATAAAGAGCATCTTAACACATGTGCAAAGATGTTGCAGGTAAGTGAGGCCTTAGTGGAGTGCTAACGAGACAGCATCCTCTGTAGAGCTATTCTCCCTGTAGGCAAACTGCCACCTGTCCAGTCCAAGGTTGGTATCTTTGATGTAACTCAAGAGGATAACTACTGTGTCAACTACTGTGTAGTCTGTTTAATTTTTTACTTATTTCTATGGTCAGTGCATTTCTGCACTGGAAGTGCAATAACCCAAGTCAATTACTACGTAGTTTCCCTTAGCTCTCTACTCTGCAGATATTTATATATCTAAGGGAAACATATTCCAGGACATTACAACTTTTTCCCTGAAGGAGTAATCCCAAGAGATAAATAAAGTTGAGTCTAAGTCTAGGGATCCTCTTGAAGCATTTGATGATGACTTGGGTCAGAACATCAGTAAGCTAACCAGTGAGGGATTTTCTTTTTTACTTTTTTGGCATTGGCACAATGATGCAGGGCTTGAGACAGGCTGAAGGAAAGACAGGGGGAAAAGTTGACCATGTAAGATCAGTGTGACATATGTATATCTTCAAGATAATCAGAACATGATTTTAGGGTCTTGCTGTACCTTACACCATGTCTGAACCTGCAGTCTTATTAAAGTTTATTACTATAAATGTGGAGTTTACCTCATGTAACTCAAGGATAAGAGGTAGCTCTGACAATGGATTATGTTTAGATTTTTGTCTGTTTGGAAAAGAGTTTGAGGTCAAATTAGCTAATAAACAAATTTGTGTGTTTAAACCAATTCACAGTTCCAATTGCAAGATGGTAAAATAATATTTGATTTAATGACTTGCCTAATCAAAAGCCAATAACCATTCAGATGATAGATTCTAAGCAATGAATTATTGCTGATGGAATAAGAAACAGAACATTAATAAATGTTAGGGGTTCCAAATTCCGCAATATTTAGATAGAGAAAGGTGTGGTTATCCTGTTCTTTGAGCCATCTGGTTTTGAAATTAGGCTCAATTTCAAAATGTGTTACCAATGATGTAGGGACAGTCATTCAAGTGATCTCCCTAGTGTGGCTCTTCACTGGATCTACGGTGAAAGAGAGGGTGAAGGAGGGGAACAGGACTTTTTTAGCAAGCCCCACATGGGGTCTCATAATTTTCCACAAAGCTCCTCATTTGGCAATGTCCTGATGGATCTGAGCTTAGTATCTAGAAAATCCTGCTTTCTTTCAGACAATGTTCTATTTTTCTTTCAGATAATTATTCATCTCATGGCTTTTCACCAAAGAGTAGTATATTAGACATAAATATATATCATAATGAAATATAATGAAAAGAAAAATGGCTCCACAGACCCGGCATATTGGTTGTTAGGTGATAAAAGTAATTCTGAGGTTAGAAAAAGACTAGAATGTCTAAATTCACTGCTGGTAACTTTCGGTTGACCACATAGACCAGGTCCTTAAGGGACGCAGCCCCTGAATTTGGATACACTTCAAGCTTAAAGCCTAGTACAAATATCGCTTAACCTAACCTACTTTTATTTACTATGTCTCCTTAGCAATGTAGAACCCAGAGGGGAGATGTACAGAGGCACAATTATTTGCATTTCAGGTGAAATAAAATCCATCTTTGACAATCCATACAGTCCAGAGTTTTTGCCTAGTTTAAGTAGTTCAGCCTAGTTATACTGGATTCAAGCTTCAAAGGCAGAGATGTACGTATATTCCATGTCTTGAATGCCTGCCCAGTTTTCCTTTTACCCGTTCACATAACCAGGTCATTAGCCCAGTCTGTTCTGTGTTGTGGAGCTGGAAATGCAAATAGTTAGAACTACTCTCTGTACAGGCTTTTTACTTCATGGACATGGATTTTTTACCTCTGTTCAGAGGTTATAAGCACTAGCAAAAATACAAAAACAAACATAATGAGCCTCAGGCAGCAGCAGAGCCCAACATTTTGAAGCCCATCTTGAGAACTCTACAGAGTAGTGCCAGCTCTGTTCCCTTTGGAGTCCCCATGCCGCTGACCAGCACGTTGAAAGTACAGCTGTGTCCTTACTTACTGCAAGCAGACAGTGAGGTTGTCCAATATCCACTGAGACAGGAGGTTTAATACACTGACTACTTTGGCTTGTAAAGAAATTATCAACACAAAAGGTTATCACTAAAGAAGTTGGTTCTTCATAGACTAATGTATACAAACATATTCATAAGGAGGATTTTGGGACATGTATTCATGAATTTGATTTGCATTAAAAAAAAAATACTTTAGAGGCCAGACAGTATTTAAAATATTATTTTCCTTTTAAATGTTCCAATATTTGTATATGCTGAGAAACTGAATTTAGGATTGTCAGTATCTCTAAGTCTTCACACAAAATAAAGGCTTAAAATATTCCCTCTATGGATAACAGATCTATACAATATGTGACTTTCACTCTCTGAGATAAGTGAAAAAAATACTTAACATTTTACAATATTTTAATTTTTTCCTGTACACTTACCTGAGCTCAGTCAGTCAGCTCCTGTTATCAGTTGTAATTCTTGTCTTTCACTCTGCATCTCTTTCCATGTTCTTGCACCTTGGAGAGATCATTACATTTCTTGAATGTTAAACAACACAGTGTTTTTTTTTATATATATAACGATTTTTAATTATTCAGAGAAATTGTTAAACAAATTGGCTGGATTATATTTCCTCTGAGAAAAAGAAAATCACTCCTGAAAGGTTTGCCATGATGGGGAGTTTGCTTTTTAACTATCTGTCTACCACTTAAGTGACAACTTCAAAACCACTGAGATATGCGTACATTTTGTGAAACTGTAGCCTGCGGCCACTTACCTTGGCTTAACACAAAGACTTCAAGGGAAAACGTCAGCCTGAGGGGTGTACTACAAAGCGAGATTAATAGGCTTGTGGGGAAAGTTGAGCCTCAAGCCAGAGCCTTCTGTGTCACAAAGGTGGCTCTCTTTTAACCTGGCTTGAGAGCAATGGCCATGCTGGATATACAACTTCTCCTGGAATAAAGTGTTAAGATTTAAGCTTAAAAAAATTGCACAACATTCTAACTGATTCTTTTTATTTTTGGCAAATTTGTATTTATAGTCTAATAAGAACCCTTTTGTTTTACCTTTCTTGTAAAATCATTAAGACTGAAATCCCTTAGTAAATCTTTCTTCTATGAACCGATCATAGTTTTGGTATCATCATGACAAGTAGAACTGTCATGAGATTGCATTATTTTCAATTGTTTAGCTGGTTTATTTCACATAGGCTTATGGTTGAGTTGTCAAGGCAGTGTGAATCAGCTGGCGAGGATATCAAGCCTCATTGGTCTGTCACTGTATCAGTACCAGCAAGAAAAGTCCTGACACTCTATAGCTGATGTGTTGTCTTACTGTGTCCTTCAGTATTTTCCACTAACTTTGAGCCGTCAGTCTCTATGAATGGGTTTAAGGCCGACAAATAATTTAATGCAACAAAGTCCTCTGACTTCTTTAAATCTTCCTCAAATGTCTGTGTATGTGTTACTGTTTGTTTTGCATGGCATTGCATAAAAACCTCAAAAAAATATGAAGACCCATTTTTGTTCTTTTTTAAAGCCAATGATGTCCATTATTCTTATTCATTGTCTGCATGTAGCTTTAATGATGGCATATTTATCATCTGTCTGTAGTTTTACCCATTAATCGAATCATGAAATACTAACAACTGAGTTTAATTACCGTATTTTCACGACCATAAGGCGCACCGTACTAAAAG
>NW_015150833.1:20967-35963 GCF_000732505.1 Cyprinodon variegatus
AAAAAGACGTTTAAGTGCGCCTTATAGTCGTGAAAATACGGTACTGTCCAGCAGCAAAATTGTTGGAGTGGTAACATCCCAGCAGTTGGTTTTGGTTTAAAAAAGTCAGAATTGTGTAATTAACAATATCTAAAACTGACTTCTTGACAAGAAGGAAAAAAAAAGAATGAAGCCAATTATAACAAATTTTTTTGACCCCAAAAAAGTGCAAAATTTAATCTCTTGTTATATAAAAAAAACAAAAGTGTTATGTGTCTGCCTATGTGGAACGTTTAAATTTTGAAAAATATCATTAGATGAGACAGGACTGTTGTCAGATGAAACACAAGTTTAACAAAATTAAAAATAAAAACATAAATAATTGCTCAATAAAAAATATTCATGTACAGAAAATATATTAAATAAAAAAATGTGAGCAGTAGTTAAATAATACAATGATATATAAATGTAGGAATTTATTTTAATAAGCTTCTTTATGTATTCACCTTTGTAAAAATAACCTCAGTTTTTCTATTTTTGTTATTTTTTTGGTATATTGTCATTTTGCAAAAAACTTAAATAAGTAAATTAAATAAGTAAAAAAATGTTTGTACAGTATATTTCAGGAGCTAGACAATTCAAAGTTCTTGAAATAAAAAACAAAACACCAAAACTGTTAAAAGGTGAAAAGAAGGGTCCAGTTAACTCATAGTTTAGTCAATGGGTTAATAATATGAGTTCATTTGAAGTTGTTAAATTAGTAACCCCCTAGGAGCACTACACTCCAAGAATATATGTGATTGAAGTAGAAGTAGCCAAATGTTTTCCAGTTAGCAGTTCTTATTGTTTTGTGTACAGGCATTTGTTTTCTTTTTACATAGTGCACATCTATGCTGATAAAGCTGCGGCTTAGTAGCATCAGATTCTCTTTATTATCTACTTAAAGCCTAAGAGGCACAGGGAAGGGCTATATATAATTTCTGTGCGTAAAATTTGACAGATTTCATATTTTTCTGGGAATATATCATGATAAAAATGATCACACAAGTAAAAACTGAGCCAACACTATCTAGGAGGGTAGTTCCCACATCTTCATGTAAAAAAAATAAAAATCTCCTGGAAAAAGGCAATAATGTTGACAAACCTCTTGTTAGGTTTTGAATTACAAAATATTGAATTTTTGCACCTACGTAGCAAGACAATGGGCTTTATTTAATTTTTTTTAATTTATTTTTATCTTTTGTCTGTTACCTGGTTTTATTGATTTGATTGTATGAATGTTATTTTTACATTCACATGTTATAGCTGTTTTGTTGTACAGTTTCATGTTTTATATATATTTTTCCTGTACAGCACTTCGGGTCAGCTGTGGTTGTTTTTAATTGCTTGAATACAATTGGATTGGATTAGTTTCGCGGGAACTACTGAGTTCTTTTAAGCAATGTGTTTAATTTCAAAGTGCATGCAGATAAGTGTTTTTTATTCATCTCTCTGAGTGGATCAAAAAACAACAGGTCAGCATAACAATGCAGCCAAACAGGGACAAAGAGTAAAGTACACTGCTATATAAAACTGTATGTCAAAAGCAAACAGCTCATGATGTAAAACATGTTTAATTTAAAAGTTTAGCCTAGCAAGTCTGAGTAAAACTTTGATGAAGGACACTGTGCTTCTACTTTTTTACTCTATCTTCAAAAGCTTCAATTCAAAAACAATCGAAGCGAATGGCATGTTTATAATGACTTTGACTATTCTGGTACCAAATTAGCAGTGAAAGTAGGGCTGGCAGAGAAATTCTATGGCATGTGCCAGATTTTTTATTTTGCACATTTGCAGCTACAAACACAGATGAATCAACATTGAAGAAAAATTTTGATTTATGTGTTCCTTTTTTAAACCGCCAATCCTGAATGAACTCTTACGTTAATGTTAAACAAATCTGTGGCTTCATATGGATCAAAAACAAAGAAGGTCCTTCCTCATTGTCCTAAGTTTACATTATGATATCTATAGCAAAGTAATTTTTGTGATTATTTTTTAAATGGGTGGGTTATCAGATCTATATTTAGCACTCCTAATTGTTGCCATAGTTGTTGCAATTTAAAAAAATATAAATTTGTCGTCTTGTACCTTTCTACCTTAGAAAATATAGGAACATTTCTCTCAGTAAATGCCACCATGTACCCCCTTTGGGCTGAATATATTCAACAAATAATTCATGAGACACACATTTACATGGAGTATCTTTTTTGGCTTGTAATTCTTCAGCCATATGGAGTTATTGTGTCTAAATGATTAAGTGAGTGAGCTCAGCCAAAAGGACACCCAGGCACATGTTTTGAAGTACACAGCTGTGTGTATCAGTGGTATGTGAGGTAGGTAATGAGTGATCTCCTTTTCACTGTTGCCAGTGATAAACTCTGCCACCTCCAACTCTTACAGCTAATGGAGACATCCTCTATTTGGATACACAAAAGAGATTCTGTTGTTCGAGGTTACAGTGGCATAGGAGTAGCAGAATTTGATGGATAAGGGCAAATTCATTTATTGTGTTAAATGTGTCTGAGAGGAATCCATCTGTCATCATGTGCAATAGGCTAAAAGAAATGTGGATAAGTTGAGAGTCAATGTGACATTTCTGTCTGATTTTTCTCTTCTTTTGTTGGTATCTGTTCTGTTATTCTCACAAAATCTGAACATGGTGACCATGAACTTGAATTTAAGATTGCTGATATCTGTGCCTCTATCTCAAACCTTGGAGTAAAACATTTGGAGAATACCATCAGTTAGTAACGTTTTATTATCATAATTAGTGCTTTTTAAAACTTTTAAAAATGATTGTGCATGCCAGCAAGTCTGCACTCATTGTCCACTTAAGGTTTAAACCATTTTATATGATGACTGACGCATCAGGAAGGAAAATACACAGGTCCAAGTTAGTTTAAATGTGTCACGGTTATTGAGGCCAGATTTCCAGAAACTGCTGATCCAAAGGGCTATCTACTGGTATGTGGGAAACAATCACTTGCTGATACCTGATATCTGAATAGAGTATGTAGGCTGGTTTGAGATAATAGGATGGCAACAGTTGAACAGAGGTGAGATGTCACAACCAAGATGTTTGAAATACTATCTCTGAATTCACAAATAACACGTTAAACCTTGCAGCAGATGAGCTACAACAACTCACGACCTATTTGGCTGAAATTTCTGTCAATCAGAAACTTGAAACCTGTGGTTTATACAGAAACTTTAGACGTTTAGAGAATGGAAAAATGTTTCCTGGACAGGCTGGAAAAATTCCAAGGTAGGGCGAACATTCTAATCGGCATGAAAGTGTGGACGCCGCAACTCACAATGGCAGCCCACTGCTCCCCAAGGGGATGGGTTAAATGCAGAGAATTCATTTCGTTGCTCTGTACTTGTGACAGTGGAATGACAATAAAGTTGAATTCTATTCTATTCTATATATCCCAGGATCTTGTTCAGACTTCTGGTGATAATATAATTGTATGAGGGATATTGACCATCAGTCTGCACAGCCTTTCATTGTATTTTTGCTAATAACACCCAGGTGTTTATGGTCACAGTGTAACCATCAAATGGCAATTTCAGCAGGATAATACAACTCAAGTATAATTTCAAAATGGTTTACTGATAAAGTTACTGTAGTTCACGGGCCTGCACACTCACCAGATCTCATTCTGTTAGAGCAGCTCTAGGATGTGATGAAAGGGGAGATTCGGGACATGGGCTTCCAGCCAGTAAAACCACTCCAACTCTGTGATTTTATAATGAAGAAGTGAACCATAATTATGTAGGATTATTTTGAACACAATTGTAATTCTGTGCCAAAAAGTACAAGGGCAGCTCTAAAAGGAAGAATCACCAAGTATGTTTACTTTGAAAAAACAAAGGAATCATTACGTTCCTAAGCTTAAGCATGCCTCTAATGAATGTAAATAGCAAAATTGATGACAAAATTGATGTTGACAGTTTAAACCCTTTAACATGTCTTGATCAGGAACAAAGGATTTGACTGTATTAAAACAGTCTATTCTCAAGGCAACAACTTCACAAAATGTGTGGTCTTAATTATTGACACTTTGTATACAAAAAACTTTAATTTATTTAAAATTTAAACATGTTACAGTTTGTGTGGTATGTTACTGTCCAACAGATATAAAAAACTAATGATGATTGTGCTTCCTCAGTTTTACCCTTGGCAGTCAATCTAATTCCCAAGGCATCAAAATGATAACCAGACACCCAGGATATCAATGTTTACATTATGTTTGATAACTATTTCTTTGGAAAACTGACTAAACCAACTGAAAGGCCTAATAAATACATTGCTCAAATCTGTGAAGCTGAAAGTTCAGTCACACACTAAATCATGTTGCTTGCTGTTGTTTGGCAACTCAACACTGATTTTCCTTTTGTCTGTTCAGTAAAGTACTGTGGGGCTGGGAGTGATTGTGAACACGAAAATAGAGCTGTGACAGATTTGGCAAACACTCACAGCATGATCAAAACTGCTGAGTGGGGGAGAATGCTGTGTGTGATGAATGGGGAGGGGCTGGAGGAGGGCAATGTCATGAAACGTAAAATACATCACCACAAATCTACATTTCAGTGGTGCTGTAGTTTCTGGGATGGAATCTGGGGCAGGACACAGTTACAACTCATTACTACTGTACAGCTACAAAAAAACTGTGCTAGTATAGAAGTTGTTATTGGTTTAAGAAGCTTTAAGTAAGAAATGTACAGTAATATGTCACCTTAGATAAAAGTAGTATTCCCTTTAAATCGTCCTTCTCCATCGACACTATCATAGTCACATTTTTCTCCTTTCAAAGCTAGAGGTACAGTACTCTAGTGCAGTGTCTAACCAATGTTTGCTTTCTGTTTCCTGTCATATGAGAGATGACAGGGTTGCCAAAACAGAGAGCTGTCATGGTCTTGGCACTGATGGTTGGCTTTTCTTTTGCTCCTGCTCACCTATCTAAGGCTACGTTCACACTGCAGCCTGAAGTGACCCAAATCCGATCTTTGGCCCATATGCGACCTGTATCTGATCTTTTCATACTGTAGCTGTCTGAACAACAGAGATCCGATTTTTTCGAGTTCGATCAAGGCCACTTGGTTATGATGTTCTGAATCCGATACGAATCTGATCTTTTCAAATGCGACCTGTGCCTGAACAGCCAGTTCGCACTAATTTGACCTGAACGCCATTAATACCCGACAAAGGTCACAATTCTGGGTCTTGCTATGCAAGAAAAACAACAACCATGGCAGACGATGATGCTGAGAGCAGTATTTATTTAACCATCTTGAAAAGATTGTGTTTTTATGGTTGGAAAAGACAGCTAGATGTGCTCCGGCACTACATCCATGTTTACTACTGTAAACACAGAGCATGCTGGCCTGTGACGTCATTACATCCTCTACTGCACATGCAGGACACTTGCGTTGTATGTGATCTTACACAGGAGATCACATACAAAACGCATAGATTTGGAAATGTGAACGGCAATGCAAAAAAATCGGATTTCACAAAAAAATCGGAATTGAGCATCAAGGCCTGCAGTGTGAAGCCTAATTTCCCCTGCGGCTGATTAATGCCGAACATTTACACCTGGTTCCCTCAACTATTTATGTTCTTTGCCTGCCTATATCAGCACCAGATTATTCAAGCTATTTGTGAGAGTGAGTCTAGCATTCAAGCTAATTTTTTTGTGATTCTGACCTGTTTTCTGCTACTGGATATTCGAGTTTTTGCCTTGCCCTGCTCTGTAAGTTTTTGAATTTGTAACAAGGAAAATTTAAATTCAGTTTTATTTTTTATTTTATTTAAAAATTAATTTTAAAATAAAACCCTCTTCTCCTTAATTTCTTTACAACAAAAAATAAGCCAAATGAGATTTTTCTGTTCTCACATGGTTGTATGGTCACATGACCATCTGCATGTCAACATTCTAAATTGACAGCTGCAGCTTATATGGCTGATAAATGGCAGCCCAGGTAGGAGACGCTGTCTGACGTTGATGCAGATAAGCTTCTAGCCGATCGTATGCCTCTAGCAAGTGTCTACAATACTGTCTTCAACTCATATGCCTCTCACCTTTTAGATGCATCATTGTGAATTAAACCTTCATCAGATCACAAGGTTTGATAAGTGGGAATTGGTAAGTGTTTGTGTTTTGTTCAGGAGCTAGCATGCTAGCACTAGCCTCCCAGCAATTGTTTGGGCTCGGTCAGGGTAAACTGATCAGAGTATGTTTACTCACCTGGATTAAGCATTTAAACTGAAAATATTTTGAATTGCAAAACACCATCATTGTATGCTAAAATGGAATGATTGAGTACTTGGATGAGTTTAATGGTTATAATATAAACAAATTTCACTGCAGTGATATTTTGATTGACAAAACCAAAGATTGATGAATTGGGCCTGTTTTATACAGGCCAGGTTACCATTTCAGGATCTTGTTCCAGGATTCCATTCTACGATCCCATTCCAGAATCCGTCTCCAGGACTCTGAATGTCTGGTTGATCAGACTGGTGAGCTAGATTCATATAACACACCAAAGGAAACAGCAATTTCTGTTAACTCCGTCCCAAATAGGAACTGGTTGAATTCCTAGGATAAAGGAAAACACCTTGGATTTCTTGAACTGTCATGACTGATTTGTCTGTAAATACAGTAAATATTAATGCATATCACAAATTTTGCACCATTCTTTTGTCTGTCAGAGTATTTATACAAAATTACCATGTCCTCCAAAAGACAAACTTGAGAAGTCTTTTGGATTTTAATTTGTTTATGTATTAAATAATGCTCATATAAGTAATATATGTTACAAACTGTTTTCCTTGATTCTGCTTGTGAACTGAACTTGGACTGTTTTACTGACCTCGGCTTGGACTCTCCTTTGGCACCTGTTCGACTCTCTGATCTTCTGGTCTATCAACTTGGTTTGGATTTGACCTCGGCTCTGGATATTCCCTCACGGACACTTTGCTCCTCAACGTTCGGCCGGCATCAGCTTGTGATCACCCAAAGGAAGGCAACCGGTGGACAGTCTCCCTCCCAGATTCCTCCCTTCCTCTGGGTTCAGACTGGACTTTGAACCAGGTCAGTGACTTTTTGCTCCTGGTTGTGATCAGCACGACAATCCAGTCACTGACCTGTGTTTCATATCTGCAGAGAATCTGGCTTTCCACTCTACTGATGACCAGCCACTTACCGTGTTTTTTTGTGTTTAAATAAAGCCTGTTGAAAACCAACCCAGATCTGTCTGTCTGAATATTGGGTCCGAGGTTCTGTGGCCCACAATCATGGAAGCTAGTTAGAGAAGTGGACCAGAATTAATCTTAACAATACCCAGGAAGCCTCTGCATTCTTCAGGAGTAAATGTGCAATAACTTACTGTGGCTGCAACGTCTTTGCACTTAATGTTTAATGTTTAATTTAGCTGAGTTATGTCTCCCTTGTGTCTCTTGGCTGACAACCTGAATCACATTCTTCAAAAGGGAAGGTGATAGCAGTGGCTTTTTTTTTTAGATTTGAAACTCTACACGTAATTATTACATATTGCTTCTTTAAATTTCACTACAGAAATTCATAAAGAAATTGCTTAAATGCCTTATATCATGCCTATTTAGGGACCAATCTATCATAGGGAAGGGACATAGAACCATGCACACACACTCATTTCTAAGGGCAATTATTAAGCACCAAACAATCTTAGAGTCATAATTTTGAGGAAAAACAACTGAAATTACACAGGGCCAAAATAAACATTTCATGTCTAAGCCATTAGCTAAGTAAGAAAAGTTTTTATCCATTTACAGATTAGCTGTTTAAAGATCTGCTTAATCTTTCAATCTGAGAAAAACAATGCAACAGAAAAATGCTGCAGACAAAAAAATGCTGCAAACATTAAAAACAGAAGCAAAAACTTATGCAAACAAAAAAGCTGTAACCCAAAACCAAATCCTCCAGTCCCAGAAAGACAATGATGCAAACAGCACAAACAGCTGCTAACTCACGCCAAAAAAGGTTCTCCAGACCACTTCGAGGGAGTCAAACAAAGAACAAACCATATCGGACCAAACTCTCCTACAAACAGGGAGTTAAGGTTTTTAGCAGGATAAAAAAAAAAAGAAAGTTGGAAGAACAAAGAAAAGGTTTATCTTTTTAAATTAATTTTCAAATACATAGTCTAACACAGTATAACAGCATAGCTAGTACTAGCCTATAATTAACACCATGGTCTGATATGGTTTAACTCCCTCTTGTGGTCTGGAGCACTTTTAGTGATTGCAGCATTTTTGTTTGCAGAATTTTCTGGTACATTTGTTTTTTGTGTTTGTATGTTTTGTAATTTGCATTATTTGTGTGTTTGCAGCTCACTTTGCCGTTTGCTATATGTTTTCACCCGTTTGCAACTTATTTCTTTTTTGCTTGCAATGTTTTTGTTTGTTTTTTTTTTGTTTTTTTGCATTTGTTTTTTATGCTTGCATTTTTTAGAGTTTGCATCTCACCTGTTTTTGCAACCTGTGCCATTGTCTACTGCATGTTTGCATCTGTCAGCCTCCGTACAGAACACATATTTGTGCAATATGTGTTCAAGTACAGAGTTGCATTTAGGCTGACATGAGTTAAAACTCCTAAATGGGAAATTTCTGCTGAGGAGTTTTCTATTGCGCTGCTTTTTTTTGCTGAGGAACAGACATACTTTGGATAATGTGGTGCAGCTTTATCTTAAGAAATGCATGCTGAATCTCTGTTAGCCTTTATGGCCAGGTGAACACCATCACCAATTATTATATATTATAAAATCATGAGCTGGTAAACATAAATACAAAAATATTTTAATCACAAATTACATACACTTAGATCCTCATTTTTATTCTGAAAAGTTATACCCTGAGCCCCAATGTGATTATTCTTTTCATCTGAACAAAAAAAATCCCACATGGCATTAAGGCATTTTCTACTGTTTTGGTTTAGCCAAGTAGGTAGGACAACCACTCCAACATAGTGGCTGCATTTCATGTACTGTGACAGCCATTACAGGGTCGACTCTTTATCTCTATGTGCAAGAACCAGAGAGAACTTTGGTCAGGCTGATTTGCCAGTTTTTTCCACAGTGTCTCTATTAGGTTATTAAAAAAGATAGCAAAAATATTACAGTTTTGATTGAGTTAAAAACTTTTGCATCTGCAAATAATGTCTAAGAATTATACTCTGACTTCACCTTATGTCATTCAAGTGCTTCCCATTGTCTAACTAGAAGACAAATACCTTAATTGTCCTCATTCCCCTTGTGGGGAAATTTGGGTGTGACAGTAGCAAAACAAGTAGTGAGAAAAAGCTTACAGGTACAATAAGGAATTAATGCAAAAAAAACATCAATGCATATTTTAAAGGACAAATTGTGAAGCAAAAGAAAACATCTAAGAAAGAAAAATAAACAGTGCAGTTAAAAAAACAAAACATATTCAGATGAAAATAAGACATGTTCGTGATAAATAGAAAAAGGGAAATAATTGTCATATACAGAAACCTTCATTAGGTTCCTTAATGGCCTGTTGGCTAAATTTTCAGTCCACTGAAGCTTGACCAACCTCCACTTATTTACCTTTTCTTATACAGGCCAGCGGATAAAGATGCAACCCCCACTGTTTAGGAGTCAATTTGATAATGTAATGTTTTCTCAGATTTTTCTCTTCATAGTAGCAAGATCTGGCCTTTTGCTTAGTTTATCTGTGACAACATCCTGGAAGGAAGCATCAGCTGAGCTGCTGGCATAAACATCTTCAATTATACATGACAGAGTTGGGCCTGTTTTTTAGTGCTTTGCCCCGTCTCTCTCCTGGACATAGCTATGAGCTCTGTTTTTACTGTAACTCTCTGTATGTGCTCTCTTTCATCCTTTGTGACACAAAAAGCAGTTTTTTAACTATTACCTTCTCTAACATAGAGAATATTTTTGGATCCATGCTTCTGTGCTTCTTTCCTGTGTCTGCCTGTCATAATCCTTATTTCTTGCCTCTGAAATTTGGCATCAGCCATGGGGACAGGAAAAAAAAGATTAAAAAGTTTAGTTAGTAGAGAATCAGAATGTCCAAACTCGGATCTGAAACAGAATCAAGCCTCTCCACTGTTGCTGCCCGTTGTGAAGGATTGCTGCATAGTCAACAACAATGAGAAGTGAATTTTACAAAGTCAATAACTCAATGCAGTCAGCTGAGATTCCATAGATAAAAACCTTTTAGTCATTATGTCTCTATAATTTGATTGGATGGTCTTTGTAAAGTTCCTTAAGAAGTCTTGTTTACTGTGGCTGTATAAATAACAATGAATTACAGACTATAACTGAATACTGGTGAAGCTTAACACCAAAAACAAGCTACAAAGATACTGGACAGTATCACCCTATAACATGACATGAGGTACAAAGATTTACAAAAAAATTATACCCTACAGAACACCCAGGTGTTTAGGTTGCTGGTAGTCTGTGATCCCACCTTGTAAATCCTGTAATCAGTTTGTAAATTGAATAAAATATTAAATTACCATTTTTTTTTCCATTCAATTTTGTCTTCCAAAGGGATTGTACTTGAAAAATACAATGAAAGTGATAAAAAAAAGCAAAAAACATTGGTGGTCTAATATTTCTTGTTCATTACTATACGAATCCAAGCACATATTGGACACTTCTGGGTCAATTGTAATTTAAATCTGTTCCCTCATTGTACAATTAAAGCACCATGGAGGAGCTGTGTGCTCCAATTATTTTTCCCTAATGTTCAAACATTTCTTCAATGTGCACTTCTCTTCTACTCAACATCTAGAGTTGGACGACAGGCCTTTGGAATATCTCATCTGTAGAGCTTTTCAGAGTGCCCCAGATCCATCATCGCAGGGCCATTGAGGCTCATTGTGTGCATCCATTAACTGTATCTGTGGCAGACCTTTACAAAGGGCCAATCTGAAGAGGGTCACTGGTGCATGGGCCCCAGCAATCATAAATCTGGTGCAGACCAGAGATGAACGGCCCCTCTGTTCACATGCGAGTGCTCTAATCAGTGCTAGTACTTCTTGGGTGGGATGTTTGGGATTAAATAGGTGATGGGAATAGAGGGTACTGAAGGAGACAGGGTCCATAAAGCATTATTTTTTGCTCCAAGTTCAATGACTAATTACCACAAACTAATCACCCAGCATCTGTGTATTACATGAAGGTCAATTAGATTTTACTTCTGGTGGACTATTCTAATACTCACACAATGTTATTGTACAGAAATTCATTACAGATGATCAGTAACTTGTAACTTCAGTATTTTGTGTTGAGGTGGAATGTATTAGACCATCACAAGGTGATAAATGTTTTATAAATAACAATCTGAAAAAAAGATTGGTGTATACATACTAAGCTCCCTTCAAGCTGGTAACGCTAAATACAGTATAATCCATAAAAAAAATTTACCCCAGAAGTTATAATGAAAAACAGAGCCTCCCTCTGAGCAGTTTAACCTCACTAAAAACAAGCGTTTCGATAAAGGCTTCAGAAGTTTTTTTAGAGAACGCTAAGAAGTTTATGGCTGGTCTGGGGGAGCTGCAGAGCTTCAGAGGACAGGTCAAATTAAATGACAGGAGAACTGTTAGCCATACACTCCACAAATTTTTTTTTTTTTCTTCAAAAAGTGGCAAGAAATTTTTTTTGAAAGAAAGCTAAAAGAAGAACTAATTGCTGTATATGAAAGGCAATTTATTGGAAACGGCAAATATCAGAATTGGTCAAGCTTGTGTGCATAAACAAACAAAAAAAGGCTCTCTTTTTAATCTCTCTATCAAAACCTACAGCTCAAAACAACAACCAAGCTTTGTAAAAAAGGGTTGATGAGAACCCACCATTACTTTACTGACTGCGTAGAACCTAGATGTTTTGGCCAAACGAGTCAAAGCTGCAATTAAGCCATTCCACTGACCCGGCCAACAGCTGCAGCAGACTGTCTTCCAGAGAGGATGTCAACAAGTAAAAGTGGTGGTTATTATTCTTTTTTTGATGCTTATAAAACATTGCCTGTGCAGGTAATTAGACATAGAGTTAACATTGAATATTTACCAGTGATTAACTGGTAAATGCAGTTCCCAACATTTGCTGCTAAAGTGAGTTATAAATTATTAATTGATAATCTTGGTTATTAAATACAATAATTAAAGGCTGGTAGCCCTCAGTCACAATTATCTAGAATATATTTTAGTTTCTTGTGATTTTTAATTAGACTAATAAATTATTAATTATAAATCTCAATTATAATTATCGATAAATATTAATAATCAAAAATAATTGCACAACAGAGTCTTCAACCTTTCTATTCATAAATGTTTTCTGCCATTCAATTAAGCTTCGGCTATATTGAAAACAGGAAAGAAACATTTTACTATTTAGATATGCAAAGCTGGTTGAGACAACACCTAAAAGACAGGTAAGTTTGTGGTTAAAACATAATCATTATATAAAATTAACTCAACTAGTGTAGATACTTTCTCAAAGCACTGTACAGTACATGATTGATTTTATCAAAATGATTTGCATGTATTTTAATAATTTACTTTAAAGAATTTAAGTGATTTTATTTATCAGTTAATTACCCCAAAAATCTTTTTTTTTTAAATACTTTTTTATGTTGTTCTTTTGTTTTGCAAAAGTTATGGGAAATTAGAAACCAAGCCAAAAAATGCTGTGTGTAAATGTGTTCTGCATTGTCTCTTTGCTCTATTAGTTTTCCGGCTCTTGTAATGCAAGTCAGTATTACAGAATGCATGGAATGCTTGTAAAAGTGTACCACTAATTTGCATAGAAGGCCTTGGGAATAGCTAATTTCAACATGCGATGGATCATTGTCCGAGTTTGTTTTTTCTAAGAGAACAAATTCCTCGACACACACTATGTAACAATTCGAGGCCAATAATTTACACTTTATTGCTTTTCCTTTCTTTCTGTTTGCTTCCTCCAGATTTGTAGCCATCTCAGTCAGCATATCTCCCACTGGAGTCCGTGGGTGTCCTCTTAAGTGAAATGATCTTCTATTGGTCTTCCAACTGGATTCTACCTACCCACATCAAAAAGGCTCCCCTCTCTTTCCAATTGATTCCTTGTAAATCCTGGCAGTCATTACAGTGTCTGAAACACTAAAGGAATGTTTCTACCTTAATACTGTCCCTGGGTGCACAAAGATGAAGAGCCGGTATTGGCAAAAAGAGAAGAGTGCCTCTGCAGAAGCCCCAGTCTTTCGCTTTTCTTCACATTCTGAATGATCAAGCCTCAGAGAAAGATTCAAGTCAAGTGTTTGGAAGTCAATGGCTTTTTTTTTCTTTTTTTTTAACCGAACACTGCAGGCTCAGTGATGGGAATAGCATAGTGATTCAGACATCAATTATACAATTCAGATGATAAACCATGTTAAGCATTTGATGTCTAATTATACTTTAGATAGCACCCTATTTCATCTGTTAAAAAACAAAAGAACAAGATAAGAACTCTATAGAAAATATTTTGTAAAATTAATAATTTGAATAAGTTTTCACCTTTATTCACCATTAGTTGTGCTAATTTCAGGCTGATTAAATGTGTTCATCCCAGCACCCTCTCAATGAAAACTTTATATGGTTTATAACTGTTTTTAATCTCCAATGTATAACACATTTATATCTGTCACTTCACTTACAGGTTAAGATTACCAACAGTCAAAATTATGCAGAACATTCTCATTGACGTCCTGTAATGCATGCAATTTAAAAGGAAATACATGCTGTTTAAGAAGAAATTTATTAAAAAGGGCTATTGACTTCCTTTCTATAATCAAAGTCCTTAAATCAGTCAGTATGCATTGCAGTTACTGCCAAAATGGAGAAAATGTGAAATAACAAGCCTCAAGGTGCAGATATGCTAATATGTTGTGGGCTTTTTTCTTTCCAGGTTGCAAAAGCTTGCTGCCAGTTTCAGCAGCTCCCACTTAGCCTTGGTCTGTTTTAAGACATTTGTGTCTTCCTACTTGGTCCACATTTCTGATCAACATTATGAAGCTGATCATTTGGGGGTGGACGGGGGTTATTGTTGTTTTATTTATAGGAGACCAGATGAGTTTCCACACCCCCACTGTTTTCACCAGAAAGCAGAAGGTGGAGATGTAGGATCTGTTAATCTTCATGTAGGTGTGCAGATTCCCAACCATCAAGAACATGGTACCTCAAAATCAGGCTAAAAAAAAATTACAGTTGAACTTCAGTTTTTGTGGTATCAAATATGTCATCCTTCATCTGAAGAGCTTTCTTAATTCATTGATTCAAGATACTGCAAAGGACCTTCCAGCTCCCCAGTGTCTAGCAAGGGACCTGAGCCTGACTTATGTCAGATATATATTTAAATTTCATAGACAGAGAGACACTTTGCCTTTGAAGTCGATTTAAAACTCAAAAATGTCTTGTGTTTTGCATATTTGCCTAGACCTTATACTCTGTATTTAACTGCTGTTTGGTGACAAAGAAAACAAAATTATGTTTGTGTTTGATTTATGCAATAATTTGCCTTTTTTTCTCCTGTCTTGTTGTGCTTGTTTTGTTAAGATGATGGTCACTTTTTGCCCAGGCACAACATATTATAATATGCATTGCTTTCAATGACTTTGCTTATTGTTTTGTGCTTTTATTCATTCAATAATGGAGATATAGGGTATTTGTTTATTCAAGAGACCTTGGACTTTTATGTATTTAATTTTTTTTATTATTAGTTACAATATTAGTTATCCTAAAGGGTAGTTTCTATGATGGTCTTTCAAATTTAGAGTGATAAAGGCAGACATGAAAGAGATATATATATATATAGTATATATATATATATATACACTCACCGGCCACTTTATTAGGTACACCTGTCCAACTGCTCGTTAACACTTAATTTCTAAGCAGCCAATCACATGGCGGCAACTCAGTGCA